>NW_020825539.1:0-49500 GCF_003286085.1 Drosophila persimilis
TGGAAAATATATGATGTCATCTAAGTATACAAAGCAATCTTTGAAGATTAACTCTTCTAGCAGATTGTTCATACATCTTGGAAGGTAGCTGGGGCAGTGGTTAGCCCAAAGGGCATACGAGTGAACTCGTAATGTCCATGCTTAGTGGAGAACGCAGTTTTGGGGATTGAGCTAGGTTCCATGGGTATTTGATGGAAACCTTTTGCTAAATCGATTGTCGTAAAATACTGACATTTACCTAGTTTGTCTAGGATTTCATCCATTCTTGGAGTTGGGAATTTGTCCTTAACTGTTATTTCATTTAGACTTCTATAGTCTACTACCATTCGATATTTTTGCTTTCCTGAAGCATCTATCTTCTTCGGAATCATAGATATGGGCGAGCAGTAAGGAGAATTCGACTTTCGAATTATTCCCTGCCTGATCATATCTTTGATTTGCTGGTTTACCTCCTGATCATGTATCTGGGCATATTTGTATGGTCGTCTGTAGACCGGGTCTTCATGTTGAGTTTTGATCTCGTGCTTGATTGTACTTGTGAAAGTCAAATTGTCACCTTCTCTGTACTGCACATCCTTAAACTCATATAAGACCTTCTTTAACTCTTCCTCTCTTCGTCGTTTAAGTGTTCCAATCTTAATTGATTACATTCCCTTAATTCACTGTCTAGAGCGGAAGCGAAGTATTGATCTCCCTCTGGAGATGGGTCAAGGCACTTAGGTGCGATCTTCTCTTCTTTTGTAGAGGGATCAGTGCACTTCTGTGCGGTCTTGCCGGCTTCAATAGCTTCTCCACTCTGAATGATTGGGTACGACCTAGCTGCTAGTGTTACAGTGTCATTTCTGTAATCGATGACGGCTTTACTTGCCATCAAGTATTCTCTTCCTAATAAAATATCATAATTTTCGGAAAAGTTATGTATGTAGAACTTTTGTTCGGACGGACATGTTTTGTTCGCATTCCTCATTATACTCTTAGTTAAACGGACAGGTCCATTGATGGTATGGACCGTAAGGTTATCGTCTTTTATCTCGGAATCTGTGTAATTTTCTTTCATGATGTTGATCGATGATCCCGAGTCAGCGATACACCTTAATATTCTTTTATTAATGGTAATGTTTATATAGGGTCCTCCTCGGTTTCTTCCGAGGCGGCTTGATGAAAATTTACGTCCATCTTCGTTTGGCCACTCTGGCTCTCCCTCCCTCTTTTAGTAGGTTGGTTGGGTCCACTCCCACTAGCTTGGTTTTGAGATATTTGCTGATTGAATGGATTCTGAGCCCTACCTTGATTCAAGGAATTTTTGAACTCATTGTATAATCCAGGATTTTGGGAATTTTGATTTTGATTTGTTCGATTAGTCTGACCTGTTCCAGATGAACTCTGAGTTTGATTGTGATAGTTAGTAGTATTATAATTTGGATAATAGTTTCCAACATTCTTTCGATTTGATTGAGACGATTTCGATTGATCTTTATTTGTACCTGAATCTGTTGTACTAGCTTCGTACAATCCTTCTTCTTGTGCTGCCTTCTTAAGATTAGACAATGTGGTAATATCTTTTCTTGCTAAGGTCATGAACATTCTGTCAGGAAGTTTTCGAGTAATGACATCTTTAATTGTGTTGTTCAAAGCGTTTTTATAAATGACATTATTTTCTGGTATGTTTTCTAAGTTTAGCTTATTGTTTATTAATAATGCTTTTATCTCTAATTCTTCTATAAACTTACGAAGACTGCCGTTGAATCTGGTGGTGTATAGTTGTCGTAAGAGTTCTTCATATGGTGTGTGATTTTTGAACTCGTTGATCAGCGCCGTCTTCAGTTCGAGCCACGTGTTGGGTTGTATCATTTGCGATATGCGTTGTGCCTCTCCTGACAGTTGGATCTCGGTCGCTCCAAATAGGATCCTTTGTTGGCGAAGATCTTCAGTTGGATATAATCCGCATACATATTCGATTCGTTTGATAAATGAGCTTAGCTGTCCAGATGAACCGTCATAGGTAGGTATTTGTCGGATCGACAGCAGTGCCTGGTTCAAGTGGATTTCGCTCAATGATAGTGGTGGTAACGCCATGTTGTTGGTGTTGATTGGGTTTTGTTTTGTTGTAGTTTTTAACTTTATTTTGGTTCACTTGTAAGTTTTTTTGATTTTGTATTAAGTGTTTCACTGTCCTTGGTGATTCACTATCTCCGCTTACTTCAGTTCACTTAAATTAGTTTTGCAAATCGTATGTGCTTGCAGCACATAGGTTCTTTGGCGGATTTCACAATTTTATTAACAATTCCGGGATTACGTGATCACAGTAATTATAAATTACACAAGCTGACCATTACCGAAATATAGGTGTTAATTTTAAACGAAATCCTACCGACTGCGCCAGTTAAATATCCGCAACTCGATTTTAAGTTTTTTAACAAAGACTTTTATTTTACAACTTAAATATCTTTATGTCACAAGATTTAAATGAATTCCCCGACTTGACTTTCGGTCTGCTTGTCTCAAACGGAACTGATCTCTCTGCTGCTGGCTAGTTTCCATGAGCCCTTCTCTTGGAACTCCCGACTCTGGCTTCGGGCGTTGCTTTCCTCGGCTGCATCTTCGTGTCGGTGGCGTACGTGCCTGGATCGATATTTGGGGATGCGTCGGCTTTGATGAAAGGCATCCACTGCTGGCGATCGGTGTTGCATTACATGACGGAGCTAGGAATGTGATACTCCTTGGTTTTATGTCTAGCTTTGATTGGTCCTCACGAGTGGCGTGATTCTAAAGAATCGATTTCTCGAGAGTGGCGTGATTCTAATGTTGCTGAAACAATGTGGTCCATTGTTTATATTATGGGGGGCCCTAGCTTGGAGTATGGGAAGAAACAGTTATTGATTCTTGAGTGGGGTCCTGTTACTTGTGTGGATGGGGTGGATGAATTGTACATAAACATAATGTGTATGGGATGTGGGAATTATGGATATGTCACTATATATATATATTCATAATATTGATATTAAATGGAAACGCATTATCTCTCATTGTTGTATATATTTGTGTGAGAAGAACGAAGAAAAATATATATTTTTTTGTCCTTTTTGAATCAAATAATACTGAGGAATGTCTAGCATAAAAAAATAATTAAAGTTTTTTCATCTAGAATTGCCTCTTATTAATGTTTCGAAAGGAAATTTTGTTGTAAATATAAATATTTAATATTCTTCGTGATATTCGTTATAAAATACGAATATTATAATGATTTCATTATGAGAACGCTCTATATATAATAATATAGTGTAATTATCATTATAAATTTTAATATACGTATATACAACCTCAACTCATATGGGACTACCCCCTGAATTTAAGCATATTAATTAGGGGAGGAAAAGAAACTAACCAGGATTTTCTTAGTAGCGGCGAGCGAAAAGAAATCAGTTCAGCACTAAGTCACTTTGTCTATATGGCAAACGTGAGATGCAGTGTATGGAGCGTCAATATTCTAGTATGAGAAATTAACGATTTAAGTCCTTCTTAAATGAGGCCATTTACCCATAGAGGGTGCCAGGCCCGTATAACGTTAATGATTACTAGATGATGTTTCCAAAGAGTCGTGTTGCTTGATAGTGCAGCACTAAGTGGGTGGTAAACTCCATCTAAAACTAAATATAACCATGAGACCGATAGTAAACAAGTACCGTGAGGGAAAGTTGAAAAGAACTCTGAATAGAGAGTTAAACAGTACGTGAAACTGCTTAGAGGTTAAGCCCGATGAACCTGAATATCCGTTATGGAAAATTCATCATTAAAGTTGTAATATTTTAACAATATTATAATAATAGTGTGCATTTTTTCCATATAAGGACATTGTAATCTATTAGCATATAACAAATTTATCATAAAATATGACTTATAGTTTATTCAAATTATTATGCTTGCATTTTAACATAGAATAAATGTCATTAATTTGATAAAGTGTTGATAAATTAAAATTAATACAGTGCGTTAATTTTTCGAAATTATATAATGGCATAATTATCATTGATTTTTGTGTTTATTATATGCATTTGTATGATTAACAATGCGAAAGATTCAGGATACCTTCGGGACCCGTCTTGAAACACGGACCAAGGAGTCTAACATATGTGCAAGTTATTGGGAGATAAACCTAATAGCGTAATTAACTTGACTAATAATGGGATTAGTTTTTTAACTATTTATAGATAATTAACACAATCCCGGGGCGTTCTATATAGTTATGTATAATAATATTTATATTATTTATGCCTCTAACTGGAACGTACCTTGAGCATATATGCTGTGACCCGAAAGATGGTGAACTATACTTGATCAGGTTGAAGTCAGGGGAAACCCTAATGGAAGACCGAAACAGTTCTGACGTGCAAATCGATTGTCAGAATTGAGTATAGGGGCGAAAGACCAATTGAACCATCTAGTAGCTGGTTCCTTCCGAAGTTTCCCTCAGGATAGCTGGTGCATTTTAATGTTATATAAAATAATCTTATCTGGTAAAGCGAATGATTAGAGGCCTTAGGGTCGAAACGATCTTAACCTATTCTCAAACTTTAAATGGGTAAGAACCTTAACTTTCTTGATATGAAGTTTAAGGTTATGATATAATGTGCCCAGTGGGCCACTTTTGGTAAGCAGAACTGGCGCTGTGGGATGAACCAAACGTAATGTTACGGTGCCCAAATTAACAACTCATGCAGAAACCATGAAAGGCGTTGGTTGCTTAAAACAGCAGGACGGTGATCATGGAAGTCGAAATCCGCTAAGGAGTGTGTAACAACTCACCTGCCGAAGCAACTAGCCCTTAAAATGGATGGCGCTTAAGTTGTATACCTATACATTACCGCTAAAGTAGATGATTTATATTACTTGTGATATAAATTTTGAAACTTTAGTGAGTAGGAAGGTACAATGGTATGCGTAGAAGTGTTTGGCGTAAGCCTTCATGGAGCTGCCATTGGCACAGATCTTGGTGGTAGTAGCAAATAATCGAATGAGACCTTGGAGGACTGAAGTGGAGAAGGGTTTCGTGTGAACAGTGGTTGATCACGAGTTAGTCGGTCCTAAGTTCAAGGCGAAAGCCGAAAATTTTCAAGTAAAAAATCAGTGAGTAATATTGTCAAATCTTTTATGATTTTTAAATACTTGAATAATTTTGAACGAAAGGGAATACGGTTCCAATTCCGTAACCTGTTGAGTATCCGTTTGTTATTAAATATGGGCCTCGTGCTCATCCTGGCAACAGGAACGACCATAAAGAAGCCGTCGAGAGATATCGGAAGAGTTTTCTTTTCTGTTTTATAGCCGTACTACCATGGAAGTCTTTCGCAGAGAGATATGGTAGATGGGCTAGAAGAGCATGACATATACTGTTGTGTCGATATTTTCTCCTCGGACCTTGAAAATTTATGGTGGGGACACGCAAACTTCTCAACAGGCCGTACCAATATCCGCAGCTGGTCTCCAAGGTGAAGAGTCTCTAGTCGATAGAATAATGTAGGTAAGGGAAGTCGGCAAATTAGATCCGTAACTTCGGGATAAGGATTGGCTCTGAAGATTGAGATAGTCGGGCTTGATTGGGAAACAATAACATGGTTTATGTGCTCGTTCTGGGTAAATAGAGTTTCTATCATTTATGGTAGTTACTTGTTCCCCGGATAGTTTAGTTACGTAGCCAATTGTGGAACTTTCTTGCTAAAATTTTTAAGAATACTAATTGGGTTAAACCAGTTAGTTCTTATTAATTATAACGATTATCAATTAACAATCAATTCAGAACTGGCACGGACTTGGGGAATCCGACTGTCTAATTAAAACAAAGCATTGTGATGGCCCTAGCGGGTGTTGACACAATGTGATTTCTGCCCAGTGCTCTGAATGTCAAAGTGAAGAAATTCAAGTAAGCGCGGGTCAACGGCGGGAGTAACTATGACTCTCTTAGGAAGATATGGGTCTGAATAATAGCGTAGAAGGGGAGTCATTCCGTAATTCGTAAATCGTAAAAATCAGATCAAGTTGATTCAAGACCTCCTCGTGGTATCTTCTGGATGCTATTAGACTGAAGTTCTTTTGGTCTAATAGTAACTAACTTGAACAGCGAAACAGTCCTATGGGGTTGCCAGCCCCTTGGACAGTTCAGTTTGATTGGCACTAATATGCAAAATACAACGCCTCGGATAATAAACACTAATTCGTTGACGAACCAAATCCCTACGGTCTCTAGCCTAGGGGCCCAATCTGAACATAGTGCACAGGTTAACCCAAACAGTGGTTACCAATGCACGATATGTGAATCGTCTTTCCGTAGCAAAAGCGGACTAGGCGTTCACATGTCACGTCGGCACAAGGACGAGTTTGATCAACTTCGTCTGCGTACCGACCGTAAGGCACAATGGAGTGAGGAAGAGTTGAGTATGATGGCAAGAAAAGAGATCGAGCTCGCAGCAAATGGAGAAAGATATCTAAATAAGAAGCTAGCGGAAGTATTTACGAACCGTAGCGTCGACGCTATCAAGAAATGTCGACAGAGGGAGAGATATAAGACCAAAATCGAACAGCTAAAGGGTCAAGCTGTTCCTCTCCCAGAAGCATTAGAATCTGAAACCATACAGCGCCGCCCTAGTATACGCGAGCGAGATCTCCTAGTAACGCCACCTAACACTCTCGGAACCACTCCAACCGAACTGTCGAACAGTGAAATCCTGGCAGTACTACAGGGGTACCCACCTGTAGTATGCAATGACCAATGGAGAGTTGAGGTTTTGCAATCCATCGTAGATGGTGCGCAGGCCTCGGGTAAGGAAATTACTCTTCAGCGCTTGTCTACTTACCTTATGGAAGTATTTCCCTCACAGAATGACCGCCCCATTCAAACGAGACCTCCACGGAGACCTCGTAATAGGAGACAAGGTAGGAGACAGCAGTACGCCTTAACACAGCGTAACTGGGACAAGCACAAAGGTCGTTGTATAAAAGCCATTTTGGATGGAACTGAGGGGACAGCAACTATGCCAAGTCAAGGTATCATGGGGTCCTATTGGAGACAAGTCATGACACAAACAAGCCCAACATATAGTGGTACGAACACCACGTTCCGGACGGAACACCCACTTGAAGGGGTTTGGTCCCCGATAACACTAGGGGACCTAAGGGTACACAGAGTGTCATTGACGAAATCTCCAGGACCTGATGGAATTACTCCAAGAACTGTCAGGAGTATTCCGTCAGGAGTTATGCTTCGCATAATGAACCTGATACTTTGGTGCGGAAAGTTGCCTGTCTCCAT
The DNA here is from genome assembly GCF_003286085.1 of Drosophila persimilis. Taxonomy (NCBI): domain Eukaryota; kingdom Metazoa; phylum Arthropoda; class Insecta; order Diptera; family Drosophilidae; genus Drosophila; species Drosophila persimilis. Next base: position 7,304 of record NW_020825539.1, read on the forward strand.
CCGACAGGCACGAACCATCTTCATTCCGAAGGTGGGGAATGCTTCTCGACCGCAAGACTTTCGTCCAATTACGGTACAATCTGTTATGGTAAGGATTTTAAATGCCATTTTGGCTTCCCGGTTGACCTCATCAGTCGACTGGGATCCGCGTCAGCGAGGTTTCCTTCCAACCGACGGATGTGCCGATAATACGACGATAGTCGACTTAATCTTAAGGGATCACCATAAACGTTGTAAATCACTTTATATCGCAACTTTAGATATAAGCAAAGCATTTGACTCGGTGTCTCATGCAGCAGTTAGCGCCACTCTAACTGCATATGGTGCCCTAAAGAATTCGTTGACTACGTACAAAATTCGTACGAGGTCTGTGGCACAACGCTCAATGGGGACGGATGGAGATCAGAGGAATTCATACCTGCTCGAGGTGTCAGACAGGGTGACCCGCTATCTCCCATAATATTCAACTTGATCATCGATCAGTTGCTTAGGTCCTACCCCAATGAGATTGGTGCCACAATCGGTGATCACACAACAAACGCGGCCGCGTTCGCAGATGATATTGTCTTATTTGCGGAAACTCGTTTAGGCCTTCAAACAATGCTAGACACGACTGTCGATTTTCTATCTTCAGTCGGGCTTACCCTTAACTCGGATAAATGTTTTACAGTTGGAATAAAGGGGCAACCGAAACAGAAGTGTACTGTGGTCATCCCAGAGACCTTCCGTATCGGTTCGCGCTCGTGTCCTGCATTGAAGCGCACAGACGAGTGGAAGTATTTGGGCATAACATTCACTGCACAAGGGAGGACCAGGTACAGTCCAGCCGACGACCTAGGTCCGAAGCTGTTGAGGCTGACAAGGTCCCCCCTAAAACCACAACAGAAATTGTTCGCACTCAGAACAGTTCTTATCCCACAACTTTACCATAAGCTGACCCTAGGTAGTGTGATGATAGGTGTTCTGAGAAAGTGTGACATACTGGTACGTTCGACCGTAAGGAAGTGGTTAGGGCTTCCTCTGGACGTGTCAACTGCATTCTTCCATGCTCCTCATACTTATGGGGGCCTCGGAATCCCTTCAGTTCGTTGGGTAGCGCCAATGCTACGTATGAAAAGATTGAGCAATATTAAGTGGGCCCACCTCGCGCAATCCGAGGCGGCCAGCTCATTTCTTACCGACGAATTGAATAAGGCCCGGGGTAGAACTCTGGCTGGACTGAATGAGTTGACATCGCGTACAGAGATCGAAACGTACTGGGCGAACAGGTTGTATATGTCTGTTGATGGTCGCGGATTACGTGAAGCGGGACTTTTTCGTCCCCAACACGGCTGGGTGTGTCAGCCCACGCGTTTGCTAACAGGTCAAGATTACCGAAACAGTATCAAGCTGCGAATAAATGCCCTACCATCGAGGTCTCGTACCACGAGGGGCAGAAATGAATTGGAACGGCAATGTCGTGCAGGTTGTGATGCTCCCGAAACAACAAACCACATCCTGCAAAATTGTTACCGTACGCATGGGAGGCGGGTAGCAAGACATAACTGTGTAGTCAATAACCTTAAGAGGATTCTTGAGGAGAAGGGCCACACAGTACACGTCGAACCAAGTTTGCAGCTGGAAACCTCGGTAAGTAAACCAGACCTGGTGTGTATCCGTGACAATCACGCTTGCGTGATTGATGCGCAGATTATAACGGATGGACTGTTTCTCGACGATGTGCACCATCGCAAAGTTGAGAAATATAAAAGACCGGAAGTTATATCTGCACTGCGGAGAGAATTCGGAGTGTCGGGCAACGTCGAAGTCCTATCCGCGACGTTAAACTGGCGTGGGATCTGGAGCAATCAATCCGTTAGAAGATTGATAGCAAAGGGTCTCATCTCATCCGGTGACAGCAATGTCATTAGCGCCAGAGTGGTAACAGGCGGACTATATTGCTTCAGACAGTTCATGTATCTCGCAGGTTACACTCGAGATTGGACTTAGCCTATACACTATGTTGGAGAGAAGACGCTTGCTACCTAGGCAAAATGTGAAATTAGGTATAAACATCGTGGTTGTAAAACTTGAGGTGGGTTTTTAGTACGTATGCGTGATTACTTCGTAATCATGAATCGTGCATGCTAGTGGGGTTTGGCCTCCACTAGTATCTTTGAAGATTTTCCTTCCTCAGCGATCAAAAAAAAAAAAAAAAAAAAAAATAGCCAAATGCCTCGTCATCTAATTAGTGACGCGCATGAATGGATTAACGAGATTCCTACTGTCCCTATCTACTATCTAGCGAAACCACAGCCAAGGGAACGGGCTTGGAATAATTAGCGGGGAAAGAAGACCCTTTTGAGCTTGACTCTAATCTGGCAGTGTAAGGAGACATAAGAGGTGTAGCATAAGTGGGAGATATTAGATTTCGGTTTGGTATCGACAATGAAATACCACTACTCTTATTGTTTCCTTACTTACTTGATTAAATGGAACGTGTATCATTTCCTAGCCATTATACGGATATATTTATTATATCTTATGGTATTGGGTTTTGATGCAAGCTTCTTGATCAAAGTATCACGAGTTTGTTATATAATCGCAAACAAATTCTTTAATGAGAAAATGCATTTATGTATTTTCAATTTGAAAATTTGGTATAACTCCAATTACTCAGGTATGATCCAATTCAAGGACATTGCCAGGTAGGGAGTTTGACTGGGGCGGTACATCTCTCAAATAATAACGGAGGTGTCCCAAGGCCAGCTCAGTGCGGACAGAAACCACACATAGAGCAAAAGGGCAAATGCTGACTTGATCTCGGTGTTCAGTACACACAGGGACAGCAAAAGCTCGGCCTATCGATCCTTTTGGTTTAAAGAGTTTTTAACAAGAGGTGTCAGAAAAGTTACCATAGGGATAACTGGCTTGTGGCGGCCAAGCGTTCATAGCGACGTCGCTTTTTGATCCTTCGATGTCGGCTCTTCCTATCATTGTGAAGCAAAATTCACCAAGCGTTGGATTGTTCACCCATGCAAGGGAACGTGAGCTGGGTTTAGACCGTCGTGAGACAGGTTAGTTTTACCCTACTAATGACAAAACGTTGTTGCGACAGCATTCCTGCGTAGTACGAGAGGAACCGCAGGTACGGACCAATGGCACAATACTTGTTCGAGCGAACAGTGGTATGACGCTACGTCCGTTGGATTATGCCTGAACGCCTCTAAGGTCGTATCCGTGCTGGACTGCAATGATAAATAAGGGGCAATTTGCATTGTATGGCTTCTAAACCATTAAAAGTTTATAATTTATTTTATAAACGACAATGGATGTGATGCCAATGTAATTTGTAACATAGTAAATTGGGAGGATCATCGATCACCTGATGCCGCGCTAGTTGCATATAAAAACATTATTTAATACAATGACAAAGCCTAGAATCAATTGTAAACGACTTTTGTAACAGGCAAGGTGTTGTAAGTGGTTGAGCAGCTGCCATACTGCGATCCACTGAAGCTTATCCTTTGCTTGATGATTCGATATATATAAATTTATTCTTTATATATGAAAATTATTTTTATATATTTATATGAATATATACCTATAAATGGTAATATATATATATATATATTAAAAAGAATATATTTTATATAAATATGGATAAATTATTTATCCTATATAAATTACGTTGGCTTGAATATGAATATAATGTTATATTATAAGTTTGTTATACTTAATTACATATGAAATGATACTTATAAAAATTGTATTATGTAAACACACGAAACATAGTGTATATGCATATGTGCAAATGTGAATGTATATATGAAATAATATGAATGCAAAAAGCATGGAGTGATCGTATGTGGAACTTGGAAGTATTTCTAATATTGGAATTTAATGATATGTGATATGAATGCAAGAATTAAATACTTTGGTATATAAAATGTGATAATATTATATGTTATATTATAACATGAGCATGATTTGATTATGAATTAGGTTTTATATGGATATGGATATGGATATGGGAATGTTTCTCATATATAATATAACATTATAGCATAATCATAATGCGATTATAAATATAGAAAATATAAAAATGTATTTAATATAAATAGATATATTACGTGTATATGTGAAATTAAAGCAAAGATACCAGCTGATATGATATCTTTCATGTAAATGAATGATGAATGTAATGAAAAATAATTAATTTAATTTCATATGATATGGGGAACATACTAAGTCGGCAATGTCTGTTTATTTTATATGCGTATATATATTTTTCTTAATATATATGAATAATTTTGAAGTGATAGTATAATATTTTGTATTAAAATACGAAAAGAAACTATTGTTAAGAGGCACTCTCAAGTAAAAATACCCGATTTGCGGAAAGCGTGGCAGAAAACCTATATAGGGAGTGGTAGTCTCGTGCATGGTATATTTCATATGAAAATTTTATAATGAAAAATTATTAATTTATTTCATATGATATGGGGAATATACTTAGCCGGCAATGTCTGTGTGTTTTATATGAATATATATATATTTCTTAGTATATATGAATAATTTTGAAGTGATAGTATTGTATTTTTTATTAAAATACGAAAAGAAACTATTGTTAAGATGCACTCTCAAGTAAAAATACCCGATTTGCGGAAAGCGTGGCATAAAACCTTTATAGGGAGTGGTAGTCTCGTGCATGGTATATTTCATATGAAAATTTTATAATGAAAAATTATTAATTTATTTCATATGATATGGGGAATATACTTAGCCGGCAATGTCTGTGTATTTTATATGAATATATATATATTTCTTAATATATATGAATAATTTTGAAGTGATAGTATTGTATTTTTTATTAAAATACGAAAAGAAACTATTGTTAAGAGGCACTCTAAAGCAAAAATACCCGATTTGCGGAAAGCGTGGCAGAAAACCTATACATGATGGACAGTTGATGTCCATCGGTATTGTATACAATATTTGGTACAGTATTGTATATAATATTATTATATGTTGTCATTATACTCAAAGTAGTGTTTAATAGGAGATATTTGTTTTCAAATTGATCTTAATAAAGATAATATAGTGAAACTAACCAAGATATATACTATTTAGTATATATCATTTCTGTTTCGAATTATTATCGTGAATTTTTGGAAATGGTCTTATATGATTAAATATTGTATGAGTGCCATTTCAACAATGTACCAGCATATATAATCAAAGCGATTTATATGCAAATTCAAATATTGCCAAAATATATAAATTCCATTCCACATGAACTCATGTGTTTGGTTTTATTTAATGTATATCACAAAAAACGCATACGAAATTGGATAAATTTTAAATTTGTTGTTAAAATACATAGTTTAAACACAATTAATATTGGTTTAAGCCTATATACGTGTGATAATATATTAAGTGCAAATAAAAAGATATTTTTGAACGAAAAAAAAATGTATATAATAAAATATATATATTTATATAGAGAAAAATGGCGAATGTGAATGCTATATAAAAATGGCCACAATCGTTTAACAAATTCTCATAAACTGTTGATAAAAAATATTTATTTATTTTTTTTTTTTATTCAAAAGTATTATTGAGTTGTCAAATATTTACATATGTGAGCGTATGCGCACGAAACGAAAACATTATTCTGGTTGATCCTGCCAGTAGTTATATGCTTGTCTCAAAGATTAAGCCATGCATGTCTAAGTACACACGAATTAAAAGTGAAACCGCAAAAGGCTCATTATATCAGTTATGGTTCCTTAGATCGTTAACAGTTACTTGGATAACTGTGGTAATTCTAGAGCTAATACATGCAATTAAAACACGGACCTTATGGGACGTGTGCTTTTATTAGGCTAAAACCAAGCGATCGTAAGATCGTTACATTGGTTGAACTCTAGATAACATGCAGATCGTATGGTCTTGTACCGACGACAGATCTTTCAAATGTCTGCCCTATCAACTTTTGATGGTAGTATCTAGGACTACCATGGTTGCAACGGGTAACGGGGAATCAGGGTTCGATTCCGGAGAGGGAGCCTGAGAAACGGCTACCACATCTAAGGAAGGCAGCAGGCGCGTAAATTACCCACTCCCAGCTCGGGGAGGTAGTGACGAAAAATAACAATACAGGACTCATATCCGAGGCCCTGTAATTGGAATGAGTACACTTTAAATCCTTTAACAAGGACCAATTGGAGGGCAAGTCTGGTGCCAGCAGCCGCGGTAATTCCAGCTCCAATAGCGTATATTAAAGTTGTTGCGGTTAAAACGTTCGTAGTTGAACTTGTGCTTCATACGGGTAGTACAACTTACAATTGTGGTTACTACTATACCTTTATGTATGTAAGCGTATTACCGGTGGAGTTCTTATATATAATTAAGTACTTGTATTTTTTTATATATTCCTCCTATTTAAAAACCTGCATTAGTGCTCTTCATCGAGTGTTATTGTGGGCCGGTACAATTACTTTGAACAAATTAGAGTGCTTAAAGCAGGCTTCAAATGCCTGAATATTCTGTGCATGGGATAATGAAATAAGACCTCTGTTCTGCTTTCATTGGTTTTCAGATCAAGAGGTAATGATTAATAGAAGCAGTTTGGGGGCATTAGTATTACGACGCGAGAGGTGAAATTCTTGGACCGTCGTAAGACTAACTTAAGCGAAAGCATTTGCCAAAGATGTTTTCATTAATCAAGAACGAAAGTTAGAGGTTCGAAGGCGATCAGATACCGCCCTAGTTCTAACCATAAACGATGCCAGCTAGCAATTGGGTGTAGCTACTTTTATGGCTCTCTCAGTCGCTTCCCGGGAAACCAAAGCTTTTGGGCTCCGGGGGAAGTATGGTTGCAAAGCTGAAACTTAAAGGAATTGACGGAAGGGCACCACCAGGAGTGGAGCCTGCGGCTTAATTTGACTCAACACGGGAAAACTTACCAGGTCCGAACATAAGTGTGTAAGACAGATTGATAGCTCTTTCTCGAATCTATGGGTGGTGGTGCATGGCCGTTCTTAGTTCGTGGAGTGATTTGTCTGGTTAATTCCGATAACGAACGAGACTCAAATATATTAAATAGATATCTTCAGGATTATGGTGTTGAAGCTTATATAGCCTTCATTCATGGTGGCAGTAAAATGTTTATTGTGTTTGAATGTGTTTATATAAGTGGAGCCGTACCTGTTGGTTTGTCCCATTATAAGGACACTAGCTTCTTAAATGGACAAATTGCGTCTAGCAATAATGAGATTGAGCAATAACAGGTCTGTGATGCCCTTAGATGTCCTGGGCTGCACGCGCGCTACAATGAAAGTATCAACGTGTATTTCCTAGACCGAGAGGTCCGGGTAAACCGCTAAACCACTTTCATGCTTGGGATTGTGAACTGAAACTGTTCACATGAACTTGGAATTCCCAGTAAGTGTGAGTCATTAACTCGCATTGATTACGTCCCTGCCCTTTGTACACACCGCCCGTCGCTACTACCGATTGAATTATTTAGTGAGGTCTCCGGACGTGATCACTGTGACGCCTTGCGTGTTACGGTTGTTTCGCAAAAGTTGACCGAACTTGATTATTTAGAGGAAGTAAAAGTCGTAACAAGGTTTCCGTAGGTGAACCTGCGGAAGGATCATTATTGTATGTTTCTACCGTTAACAAAAATATTTATATATTGCCAATTTACCAAACAAAATATGTTTTTATAAAATCATAATTGTAAAATAAAATATATTCAGTTGTATATATTATATGTTTATATTAATTATATTGCCAATATACTCATTTAGTAGTAGCTATACATATAACATTGTGTTCTATGTGTGTAGCAATTAATATATAAATACATATTGATGATATTATTACAATAATATTGATTTATAAAATCTGTGTGCATATGTACCATAGTATGCACGCGTTGCGAATATGTATTGTCCATCATAGCTATGGGCATACATTGGTTAATGCAACAGCCTAAAAAGTACAATGTTGTACCTGATTTCAGGTTAATACTTTTATATAAATTGATAATTATCAAACAAGCCAAAATACATATTATATTATTTAACAATATGGTAATATATCGCTTATATAAAACTAAGACATTTCGCAACATTCTTTTAGGATAAAACTAAAATTTATTGAAGGAATTGATATATGCCAGTAAAATGGTGTATTTTTAATTTCTTTCAATAAAGACATATCTGACAAATAAATGAATAAACAAATTTTAATCACTCTAAGCGGTGGATCACTCGGCTCATGGGTCGATGAAGAACGCAGCAAACTGTGCGTCATCGTGTGAACTGCAGGACACATGAACATCGACATTTTGAACGCATATCGCAGTCCATGCTGTTTGGTACTTTAATTAATTTTATAGTGCTGCTTGGACTACATATGGTTGAGGGTTGTAAGACTATGCTAAATAAGTTGTTTAAAAATTTTACGAAATTTTTAAGCATATTGTATATTATTGGATATATATATATATATATATTCATAATATTGATATTAAATGGAAACGCATTATCTCTCATTGTTGTATATATTTGTGTGAGAAGAACGAAGAAAAATATATATTTTTTTGTCCTTTTTGAATCAAATAATACTGAGGAATGTCTAGCATAAAAACATAATTAAAGTTTTTTCATCTAGAATTGCCTCTTATTAATGTTTCGAAAGGAAATTTTGTTGTAAATATAAATATTTAATATTCTTCGTGATATTCGTTATAAAATACGAATATTATAATGATTTCATTATGAGAACGCTCTATATATAATAATATAGTGTAATTATCATTATAAATTTTAATATACGTATATACAACCTCAACTCATATGGGACTACCCCCTGAATTTAAGCATATTAATTAGGGGAGGAAAAGAAACTAACCAGGATTTTCTTAGTAGCGGCGAGCGAAAAGAAATCAGTTCAGCACTAAGTCACTTTGTCTATATGGCAAACGTGAGATGCAGTGTATGGAGCGTCAATATTCTAGTATGAGAAATTAACGATTTAAGTCCTTCTTAAATGAGGCCATTTACCCATAGAGGGTGCCAGGCCCGTATAACGTTAATGATTACTAGATGATGTTTCCAAAGAGTCGTGTTGCTTGATAGTGCAGCACTAAGTGGGTGGTAAACTCCATCTAAAACTAAATATAACCATGAGACCGATAGTAAACAAGTACCGTGAAGGAAAGTTGAAAAGAACTCTGAATAGAGAGTTAAACAGTACGTGAAACTGCTTAGAGGTTAAGCCCGATGAACCTGAATATCCGTTATGGAAAATTCATCATTAAAGTTGTAATATTTTAACAATATTATAATAATAGTGTGCATTTTTTCCATATAAGGACATTGTAATCTATTAGCATATAACAAATTTATCATAAACGAGGGGGAACGTTGTGAGTTGCTGCGGACACCGCAACTCTACAGTTATACCCGATACTAAGTCAGTATGGCTCTCCTCCGGCAGCGCCGCTAATATTAAACGACACGACAAAGAGTGCGTGCGAGAGAGACAGAAAATCAGTCTGAGCGTGACGTCGGGCGCTGCGTAGCCAATGCAAATTGATTTGTTCCTTTTGGCTACAAAAATTATCTGATCTGATCCAGATTCAGCAATCTGATAGATATGGTCGTTATCTATGATTCCCCGTTTTTAGTTTTCTCGAATCTGCAATATTGTGGATGCAACAGATTTTCGTCCTTTGTGTGGGCGGAAGGGGGTGGGGCGAAATTTTGAGATACACGTTTTATAGTGAGATCTAAGAGAAGTGCGGATTCCAAATTTGGTTACTCTAGCGTTAATAGTCTTTGAGATTTGTGAATATCCCCAGATTTGCATCCTTTGCGGGGGCGGAAGGGGGTGTGGCGAAATTTTGAAACAAACTCGTCTCGGTCTGATATATTAGGAGTGTGGATACCAAATTTGGTTGCTCTAGCTTTTATAGTCTCTGAGATCTAGGCGCTAATGTTTTACTCTAAGCAAAGCCGCCTATGCTACCTGTGTGTTAGAGAGAGACAGGGCGAGAAAAAATGAAATTGTTTTCTTGATGCTGGCTATAATAGTAATACGATCCAATTCAGATTCTGCAGTCTAAAAGATATGGTCATTCTCTACGATTCTGCGTTTTTTGTTTTCTCGTATCTTTAAAATTGTGGATGCCACAGATTTTCGCCCTTTGTGGGGGCGGAAGTGGGCGGGGCAAAGTTTTGAAATATTTTTGTAGCAGTGACATATCACAGAAGTCTGGATCCAAAACATCGTTGCTCTAGCTCTTATAGTCTTTGAGCATTAGGCGCTGAAGGGGACGGACAGACGGACAGACGGACGGACGGACAGACGGACAGACGGACAGACGGACAGACAGACATGGCTCAATCGACTCGGCTATTGATGCTGATCAAGAATATATATACTTTATGGGGTCGGAAACGATTCCTTCTGGACGTTACACACATCCACTTTTACCACAAATCTAATATACCCCAATACTCATTTTGAGTATCGGGTATAAATATGACTTATAGTTTATTCAAATTATTATGCTTGCATTTTAACATAGAATAAATGTCATTAATTTGATAAAGTGTTGATAAATTAAAATTAATACAGTGCGTTAATTTTTCGAAATTATATAATGGCATAATTATCATTGATTTTTGTGTTTATTATATGCATTTGTATGATTAACAATGCGAAAGATTCAGGATACCTTCGGGACCCGTCTTGAAACACGGACCAAGGAGTCTAACATATGTGCAAGTTATTGGGAGATAAACCTAATAGCGTAATTAACTTGACTAATAATGGGATTAGTTTTTTAACTATTTATAGATAATTAACACAATCCCGGGGCGTTCTATATAGTTATGTATAATAATATTTATATTATTTATGCCTCTAACTGGAACGTACCTTGAGCATATATGCTGTGACCCGAAAGATGGTGAACTATACTTGATCAGGTTGAAGTCAGGGGAAACCCTGATGGAAGACCGAAACAGTTCTGACGTGCAAATCGATTGTCAGAATTGAGTATAGGGGCGAAAGACCAATCGAACCATCTAGTAGCTGGTTCCTTCCGAAGTTTCCCTCAGGATAGCTGGTGCATTTTAATGTTATATAAAATAATCTTATCTGGTAAAGCGAATGATTAGAGGCCTTAGGGTCGAAACGATCTTAACCTATTCTCAAACTTTAAATGGGTAAGAACCTTAACTTTCTTGATATGAAGTTTAAGGTTATGATATAATGTGCCCAGTGGGCCACTTTTGGTAAGCAGAACTGGCGCTGTGGGATGAACCAAACGTAATGTTACGGTGCCCAAATTAACAACTCATGCAGAAACCATGAAAGGCGTTGGTTGCTTAAAACAGCAGGACGGTGATCATGGAAGTCGAAATCCGCTAAGGAGTGTGTAACAACTCACCTGCCGAAGCAACTAGCCCTTAAAATGGATGGCGCTTAAGTTGTATACCTATACATTACCGCTAAAGTAGATGATTTATATTACTTGTGATATAAATTTTGAAACTTTAGTGAGTAGGAAGGTACAATGGTATGCGTAGAAGTGTTTGGCGTAAGCCTTCATGGAGCTGCCATTGGCACAGATCTTGGTGGTAGTAGCAAATAATCGAATGAGACCTTGGAGGACTGAAGTGGAGAAGGGTTTCGTGTGAACAGTGGTTGATCACGAGTTAGTCGGTCCTAAGTTCAAGGCGAAAGCCGAAAATTTTCAAGTAAAAAATCAGTGAGTAATATTGTCAAATCTTTTATGATTTTTAAATACTTGAATAATTTTGAACGAAAGGGAATACGGTTCCAATTCCGTAACCTGTTGAGTATCCGTTTGTTATTAAATATGGGCCTCGTGCTCATCCTGGCAACAGGAACGACCATAAAGAAGCCGTCGAGAGATATCGGAAGAGTTTTCTTTTCTGTTTTATAGCCGTACTACCATGGAAGTCTTTCGCAGAGAGATATGGTAGATGGGCTAGAAGAGCATGACATATACTGTTGTGTCGATATTTTCTCCTCGGACCTTGAAAATTTATGGTGGGGACACGCAAACTTCTCAACAGGCCGTACCAATATCCGCAGCTGGTCTCCAAGGTGAAGAGTCTCTAGTCGATAGAATAATGTAGGTAAGGGAAGTCGGCAAATTAGATCCGTAACTTCGGGATAAGGATTGGCTCTGAAGATTGAGATAGTCGGGCTTGATTGGGAAACAATAACATGGTTTATGTGCTCGTTCTGGGTAAATAGAGTTTCTATCATTTATGGTAGTTACTTGTTCCCCGGATAGTTTAGTTACGTAGCCAATTGTGGAACTTTCTTGCTAAAATTTTTAAGAATACTAATTGGGTTAAACCAGTTAGTTCTTATTAATTATAACGATTATCAATTAACAATCAATTCAGAACTGGCACGGACTTGGGGAATCCGACTGTCTAATTAAAACAAAGCATTGTGATGGCCCTAGCGGGTGTTGACACAATGTGATTTCTGCCCAGTGCTCTGAATGTCAAAGTGAAGAAATTCAAGTAAGCGCGGGTCAACGGCGGGAGTAACTATGACTCTCTTAAGGGGGACCTAGGGGACCTAAGGGTACACAGAGTGTCATTGACGAAATCTCCAGGACCTGATGGGATTACTCCAAGAACTGTCAGGAGTATTCCGTCAGGAGTTATGCTTCGCATAATGAACCTGATACTTTGGTGCGGAAAGTTGCCTGTCTCCATCCGACAGGCACGAACCATCTTCATTCCGAAGGTGGGGAATGCTTCTCGACCGCAAGACTTTCGTCCAATTACGGTACAATCTGTTATGGTAAGGATTTTAAATGCCATTTTGGCTTCCCGGTTGACCTCATCAGTCGACTGGGATCCGCGTCAGCGAGGTTTCCTTCCAACCGACGGATGTGCCGATAATACGACGATAGTCGACTTAATCTTAAGGGATCACCATAAACGTTGTAAATCACTTTATATCGCAACTTTAGATATAAGCAAAGCATTTGACTCGGTGTCTCATGCAGCAGTTAGCGCCACTCTAACTGCATATGGTGCCCCTAAAGAGTTCGTTGACTACGTACAAAATTCGTACGAGGTCTGTGGCACAACGCTCAATGGGGACGGATGGAGATCAGAGGAATTCATACCTGCTCGAGGTGTCAGACAGGGTGACCCGCTATCTCCCATAATATTCAACTTGATCATCGATCAGTTGCTTAGGTCCTACCCCAATGAGATTGGTGCCACAATCGGTGATCACACAACAAACGCGGCCGCGTTCGCAGATGATATTGTCTTATTTGCGGAAACTCGTTTAGGCCTTCAAACAATGCTAGACACGACTGTCGATTTTCTATCTTCAGTCGGGCTTACCCTTAACTCGGATAAATGTTTTACAGTTGGAATAAAGGGGCAACCGAAACAGAAGTGTACTGTGGTCATCCCAGAGACCTTCCGTATCGGTTCGCGCTCGTGTCCTGCATTGAAGCGCACAGACGAGTGGAAGTATTTAGGCATAACATTCACTGCACAAGGGAGGACCAGGTACAGTCCAGCCGACGACCTAGGTCCGAAGCTGTTGAGGCTGACAAGGTCCCCCCTAAAACCACAACAGAAATTGTTCGCACTCAGAACAGTTCTTATCCCACAACTTTACCATAAGCTGACCCTAGGTAGTGTGATGATAGGTGTTCTGAGGAAGTGTGACATACTGGTACGTTCGACCGTAAGGAAGTGGTTAGGGCTTCCTCTGGACGTGTCAACAGCATTCTTCCATGCTCCTCATATTTATGGGGGCCTCGGAATCCCTTCAGTTCGTTGGGTAGCGCCAATGCTACGTATGAAAAGATTGAGCAATATTAAGTGGGCCCACCTCGCGCAATCCGAGGCGGCCAGCTCATTTCTTACCGACGAATTGAATAAGGCCCGGGGTAGAACTCTGGCTGGACTGAATGAGTTGACATCGCGTTCGGAGATCGAAACGTATTGGGCGAACAGGTTGTATATGTCTGTTGATGGTCGCGGCTTACGTGAAGCGGGACTTTTTCGTCCCCAACACGGCTGGGTGTGTCAGCCCACGCGTTTGCTAACAGGTCAAGATTACCGAAACGGTATCAAGCTGCGAATAAATGCCCTACCATCGAGGTCTCGTACCACGAGGGGCAGAAATGAATTGGAACGGCAATGTCGTGCAGGTTGTGATGCTCCCGAAACAACAAACCACATCCTGCAGAATTGTTACCGTACGCATGGGAGGCGGGTAGCAAGACATAACTGTGTAGTCAATAACCTTAAGAGGATTCTTGAGGAGAAGGGCCACACAGTACACGTCGAACCAAGTTTGCAGCTGGAAACCTCGGTAAGTAAACCAGACCTGGTGTGTATCCGTGACAATCACGCTTGCGTGATTGATGCGCAGATTATAACGGATGGACTGTTTCTCGACGATGTACACCATCGCAAAGTTGAGAAATATAAAAGACCGGAAGTTATATCTGCACTGCGGAGAGAATTCGGAGTGTCGGGCAACGTCGAAGTCCTATCCGCGACGTTAAACTGGCGTGGGATCTGGAGCAATCAATCCGTTAGAAGATTGATAGCAAAGGGTCTCATCTCATCCGGTGACAGCAATGTCATTAGCGCCAGAGTGGTAACAGGCGGACTATATTGCTTCAGACAGTTCATGTATCTCGCAGGTTACACTCGAGATTGGACTTAGCCTATACACTATGTTGGAGAGAAGACGCTTGCTACCTAGGCATAATGTGAAATTAGGTATAAACATCGTGGTTGTAAAACTTGAGGTGGGTTTTTAGTACGTATGCGTGATTACTTCGCAATCATGAATCGTGCATGCTAGTGGGGTTTGGCCTCCACTAGTATCTTTGAAGATTTTCCTTCCTCAGCGATCAAAAAAAAAAAAAAAAAAAATAGCCAAATGCCTCGTCATCTAATTAGTGACGCGCATGAATGGATTAACGAGATTCCTACTGTCCCTATCTACTCAGTTGCTTTTTGACTGCCATTCGAAGCAGACGTGTTTTTCAAGCGGTCCGCTATACCGTCGTTCGAATAAAGTAAAAAGTGATTTTTCCAAGTGGAAAATACATCAAAATTGCCGCGAGATCACGCGCTGTTCGTGAGTGAAATCGGGTGTTAATTTGGTGAAAGAACAAAGCAGATATTTGCAAATTAATATTTGCAAAATAAACGCTAAAACAACCACGTGCGGAACCCTAGTTCGTAAACAAGTGCGAATAGTTCGACAACAAGTCGGAATAGTTCGACAGCACGTTCGAGTTCGAAGCTTTGGTTCGAAGCTTTGGCTCGAGTTCGAAGCGTTCGGTTCGTGTCTCCGCTGAGACGTTGGTTCGAGTCTCCACTAAGTGCCGGTTAGTTGAGTCACGCCAATAGAGGTAGCCACAACCCGCCGGGCTATGGAAATAGAGACGGAGGCCGACGCCAGCGACACTAGCGTGGCTAGTGTAGGGGCGAGCTCGTCGTCGAGCGTTCCCGCCCGCAGGCGGGGTCGGCCGAAGTCCTCAGCCGCCAAACAGGGAGCCAAAAAGATCGGGCTTGGGATTGGGCTAGCTGGAGAGCGGCCGATCCCAGCCGAGAGATCGCCGCCAACGTCGCTCCCCTTTGAGCAGGCTCCATCCACCTCTGCCGCTGCCGCTGCCACCACCGCTGCCAGTACTTCTGCCGCCGCTGCCGCCACCGCTGCCGCCACCGCTGCCGCCACCGCTGCCACCACCGCTGCCACCACCGCTGCCACATGCCCGGCAACTGACATTGTCGCGGCAGGCTACTCGGCCATCATCGCAGAAATGTCTGCGATAAGGATGGCGGTGAGCAAGGCTGTACTTAAGGGGCTGATGCCGCCCGAGGCCTCAATGGAAATCCTCGTCGCGACCAACCGGTACGACGAGTTGGTCATGGCCCTGGCTGGGGAAAAGGTGCGCCTGGAGGAGAGGGCAAGGATGCCGCCTCCACCGAGACCCGCTGCTGCTGCCCACTCGGGCACCACTGCCGTCACAACCGCTGCGTATGCGACAGCCTTCCCAGGCCTGCCCGCACCGAGCGCCGTCGCTGCACCGATCCCAAAGCCTAGGGATACCTGGTCTGCTCTAATAAAGAGCAAAAACCCGGAGGAGACCAGCAAGGAGCTTGTGGAGCGTGTTAAGAAGACCGTGGTGCCGACTCTTGGAGTCCGCGTCCACGAGGTTCGCGAGCTGAAGAGCGGAGGAGCGATTATTCGCACCCCTTCAGTGAGCGAACTGAGGAAGGTAGTGGCCAGCAGCAAATTCACCGAAGCGGGATTGGAGGTCAAGAAGAGGCCGGAGACCAAGCCTCAGGTCGTGGTGTACGACGTGGACACGTCCATAACACCGGAAGAGTTCATGGAGGAGCTCTTCACAAAGAACCTGGAGGAGACCATGACTGCCGCGGAGTTCAAAAAGTCGGTTCACCTGGGCAGTAAACCCTGGTCGGTCACCGACGGCGCCACGATCAACGTGACGCTAGAGGTCGACGCAAAGGCACATGGAGGCGTTGCGCGAATGCGTATACATCAAGTGGTTTAGATGCCGCTGCCGCTCCTTGGTCAGAACATACGCCTGCCACAGATGTGCAGGCTTCGACCACAAGGTGTCGCAATGTCGCCTAAAGGAGAACGTGTGCCACCGGTGTGGACAGAACGGCCACAACGTTGCACGGTGTCCCAACCCCGTGGACTGCCGCAACTGCCGCTTCAAGGGGTACCCTGCAGCACATTCCATGCTGTCAGCGGCGTGCCCGATCTACGGAGCGGTACTGGCGAGGGTGCAAGCTAGACATTAATGTTTAGCTTCATCCAAGCTAATTGTGGCCGTGGCCGAGCGGCTGTGATGGAACTCGGAGCCATCATGCGCAGCTCTGGCCGTCAGTTCGCACTGGTCCAGGAGCCGTACGTCGATGGAGCAGGGCGGATTACCGGCCTTCCTTCTGGAATGCGAGTTTTCCAGGACCGCCGAGGAAAAGCTGCTATCATCGTCGACGAACCGGACGCCATCTGCATGCCAATGGAGACCCTTACCACGGATTTTGGAGTATGCGTCAGAGTTACGGGAAGATTCGGCTCAATCTTCCTATGCTCCGTGTACTGCCAATTCGACACCGACTTGGCGCCGTACCTCAGGTACTTAGATGCGGTGCTGCTGCTGGGCAGCCGCACTCCTGTCATCTTTGGGCTCGACGCGAACGCAGTATCCCCAGCGTGGTTTAGCAAGCTCTCCGAACACAATCGGGGGCAAGCTAACTATGCACGGGGTGAGCTGCTGTCTGAGTGGATAACCGAGATGAGAGCCGGCGTGCTCAATGAAGCCAGTCGGGTGTTTACATTCGATAACCGCTAGAGGCCAAAGCGATATCGATGTGACAATCGTCAACCAAGCTGCGACTATGTGGGCCACATACGATTGGGAAGTGAAGGAATGGGACACCAGCGATCACAACATGATCCATGTTGTGGTGACGACTGACCCGAACGACACAGTTGAGCCCATTGCTCCTGTGCCGTCATGGAAGCTTTCCAATGCGCGCTGGCGATTGTTCGAGGAGGAAGTGGTAAGGGAGATTGCCGAATTACCGGAAGACATCGCCGAATCGCCGTTGGACAACCAAGTGTCTGCACTGCGCTCTGTAGTGCACAGTGTGTGCGACAGAGTGCTGGGACGCAGCACACCGAGAGCCGCGAGAAAAGTAGTTTGGTGGACTGCCGAACTACACTCCAAACGCCGAGAGGTCAGGAGACTGAGGCGAAGGCTCCAGGACGCTCGTCGGCATGAGACCGACGCAGCAGAGGAACTTGTGCTCGCGTTGAGGATCTCCTCAGCGCAGTACAAGAAGCTCATCCTGAGATCGAAGGAAGACAACTGGCGACGCTTCGTGGGAGAGAACAGAGATGATCCATGGGGGCACGTCTACAGGATTTGCCGAGGCCGCAAAAAGAGCACGGAGATTGGATGCCTTCGAACGGATGGTAGGCTGGTCGCAACATGGCGCGACTGTGCGGGTGTGCTCCTTCGCAACTTCTTTCCTGTTGCGGAGACGAATGCACACATTGCCATCCCGATCGAGGCTCCACCGGCCCTCGAAGCTTTCGAGGTTGATGCATGCGTCGCCAGGTTGAAGAGCAGACGCTCTCCCGGCATGGACGGCATCACAGGTGCCATTTGCAAGGCATTGTGGCGTGCCATCCCTCAGCACATGACAGCGATGTATTCCCGCTGCCTGGAGACAGGGTATTTCCCAACGGAATGGAAGCATCCCAGGGTGGTTCCACTCCTGAAGGGACCCGATAAGGACCGGACCGATCCTACCTCATATCGGGGTATCTGTCTGTTGCCAGTGCTGGGCAAAGTGCTTGAGGGCATCATGGTGAATCGTCTGAAGGACACCATTCCGGATGGCTGCAGATGGCAATTTGGCTTTCGCCAAGGACGTTGTGTGGAGGATGCTTGGAAACACGTCGTGAGTACTGTTTCGGCCAGCCGGTCGAAATACGTGCTCGGAGTCTTCGTGGATTTCAAGGGAGCCTTCGACAACGTTGAGTGGAATGCTGCACTACGCCGCCTCCTTGAGCTGGGATGCCGAGAAGCAAGCTTGTGGCGAAGTTTCTTCTCCGGCCGGAGTGCGAGCATCGTCAGTAGGCATGGAGTAGCCACTGTTCCGGTGACAAGAGGTTGCCCGCAGGGGTCCATAAGTGGTCCATTTATATGGAACATCTTAATGGACGTGTTGCTCCAGCGCTTAGAGCCCCTTGGTGCGCTCAGCGCGTATGCTGACGACTTGCTCCTCCTCATCGAAGGGAATGCCCGATCAGAGCTCGAACAAAAAGGAGGTGAGTTAATGTCCATCGTAGGCGCTTGGGGAGTTGAAGTCGGCGTTGCCGTTTCAACTAGCAAGACGGCGATCATGCTGCTCAAAGGCATACTTAGACGGCCGCCAATGGTACGGTTTGCTGGAGCAAGCCTGCCATATAAGTGCAAGTATCGGTACCTAGGCATCACGGTCGGCGAGCGGTTGAGTTTTCTCCCGCACATCACGGGCTTGCGTGATAAGCTGACCGGAGTCGTAGGGGCATTGTCGCGCGTACTGCGGGTCGACTGGGGACTCAGTCCCCGCGCAAAGCGGACAATATATGCCGGACTCATGGTGCCCTGTGCACTATTTGGTGCCTCGGTTTGGTCTGTCGTGACGACGACGCAAGTGGTTGCCAGGAGGCATCTGCTTGCGTGCCAAAGGATCGTCCTGATTGGATGCCTACCGGTATGCCGAACAGTGTCCACCATGGCGCTGCAAGTACTAGCTGGAGCCCCCCCGTTTGATCTGGTTGCCAGACGCCTGGCAATCAGCTTCAAACTAAAGCGTGACTACCCGCTGGAGGAGAGCGATTGGCTGTACGGCGAAGATTTGGCAAATCTTAGCTGGAAGCAGAAGATGGCGCGACTAGACGAAGACCTGTTGTGCGAGTGGCAACGCAGATGGGATGATGGTGACTCCCCAGGACGGGTGACGCACCGCTTCATCCCGAACGCAGGCTTCGTCTACAGCGAACGAAGGTTTGGCTTCACGCTGCGCGCTGGGTTCCTGCTGACGGGCCACGGATCGCTCAATGCATTTCTGCATGGAAGAAGCCTTAGCGACACGCCAGCATGTCTATGCGGCGCAGAACGCGAGGATTGGCAGCACTTCCTATGTGCTTGTCCCCTCTATACAGACTTGCGAGACCTCGATGGACTTGGAGTGCAGTACACGGATGGCGACTGGACCTTCTCCGATGTGACGGCTTCTCAGGAGAGAATGCGGACTCTCGAAAGGTTCGCCGGACTGGCGTTCTCCAGGCGACAACAGCTGCTGAATGCGCAAGCGGCGCACGGGCTGGGTGGATTCCCTATCCAGGCCGGTCGGGGCTAAAAGGGAGGATCGAGCTGAGTCCTTAAGATCGGTACCACGGGTTGTGCAGTTCCAAGGCTGCACATTGAGGTCGGCCCCCTAGTGGGAGTATCGTGGTGGCTGTGGTTGATACCCAAACGTTACGCGGGGAGAGCCGCTAGGCTCCTCGTGGAGTTGCGCTCTCAACCGGGTGCCGAGACCCATAGATCGGAAGACGTGTTAGATACACCTCGCCCCTCACCAAGGGGGATTGTATGCCCGACCAGGATACTTTCAATTGGTACCAGAAGAGTCGCTATGTACATAGCTATAGCTTCTTTTTAGGGGCGCTAACTGGCGCATTGTACCAGGTTCCTGCGTATGTAGCGGTGGTGCGTGATGGCGTGATATATGTAAATATATCGCACTAATCGAGGCTAAGCTGCAAATAAACATTAGACGCCGTGGTTGAAATCCCTCCCTGAGGAACCGCCACGTAAAATAAAGCTGAGAGATCAGATTCATTCTGTCCCTATCTACTATCTAGCGAAACCACAGCCAAGGGAACGGGCTTGGAATAATTAGCGGGGAAAGAAGACCCTTTTGAGCTTGACTCTAATCTGGCAGTGTAAGGAGACATAAGAGGTGTAGCATAAGTGGGAGATATTAGATTTCGGTTTGGTATCGACAATGAAATACCACTACTCTTATTGTTTCCTTACTTACTTGATTAAATGGAACGTGTATCATTTCCTAGCCATTATACGGATATATTTATTATATCTTATGGTATTGGGTTTTGATGCAAGCTTCTTGATCAAAGTATCACGAGTTTGTTATATAATCGCAAACAAATTCTTTAATGAGAAAATGCATTTATGTATTTTCAATTTGAAAATTTGGTATAACTCCAATTACTCAGGTATGATCCAATTCAAGGACATTGCCAGGTAGGGAGTTTGACTGGGGCGGTACATCTCTCAAATAATAACGGAGGTGTCCCAAGGCCAGCTCAGTGCGGACAGAAACCACACATAGAGCAAAAGGGCAAATGCTGACTTGATCTCGGTGTTCAGTACACACAGGGACAGCAAAAGCTCGGCCTATCGATCCTTTTGGTTTAAAGAGTTTTTAACAAGAGGTGTCAGAAAAGTTACCATAGGGATAACTGGCTTGTGGCGGCCAAGCGTTCATAGCGACGTCGCTTTTTGATCCTTCGATGTCGGCTCTTCCTATCATTGTGAAGCAAAATTCACCAAGCGTTGGATTGTTCACCCATGCAAGGGAACGTGAGCTGGGTTTAGACCGTCGTGAGACAGGTTAGTTTTACCCTACTAATGACAAAACGTTGTTGCGACAGCATTCCTGCGTAGTACGAGAGGAACCGCAGGTACGGACCAATGGCACAATACTTGTTCGAGCGAACAGTGGTATGACGCTACGTCCGTTGGATTATGCCTGAACGCCTCTAAGGTCGTATCCGTGCTGGACTGCAATGATAAATAAGGGGCAATTTGCATTGTATGGCTTCTAAACCATTAAAAGTTTATAATTTATTTTATAAACGACAATGGATGTGATGCCAATGTAATTTGTAACATAGTAAATTGGGAGGATCATCGATCACCTGATGCCGCGCTAGTTGCATATAAAAACATTATTTAATACAATGACAAAGCCTAGAATCAATTGTAAACGACTTTTGTAACAGGCAAGGTGTTGTAAGTGGTTGAGCAGCTGCCATACTGCGATCCACTGAAGCTTATCCTTTGCTTGATGATTCGATATATATAAATTTATTCTTTATATATGAAAATTATTTTTATATATTTATATGAATATATACCTATAAATGGTAATATATATATATATATATATTAAAAAGAATATATTTTATATAAATATGGATAAATTATTTATCCTATATAAATTACGTTGGCTTGAATATGAATATAATGTTATATTATAAGTTTGTTATACTTAATTACATATGAAATGATACTTATAAAAATTGTATTATGTAAACACACGAAACATAGTGTATATGCATATGTGCAAATGTGAATGTATATATGAAATAATATGAATGCAAAAAGCATGGAGTGATCGTATGTGGAACTTGGAAGTATTTCTAATATTGGAATTTAATGATATGTGATATGAATGCAAGAATTAAATACTTTGGTATATAAAATGTGATAATATTATATGTTATATTATAACATGAGCATGATTTGATTATGAATTAGGTTTTATATGGATATGGATATGGATATGGGAATGTTTCTCATATATAATATAACATTATAGCATAATCATAATGCGATTATAAATATAGAAAATATAAAAATGTATTTAATATAAATAGATATATTACGTGTATATGTGAAATTAAAGCAAAGATACCAGCTGATATGATATCTTTCATGTAAATGAATGATGAATGTAATGAAAAATAATTAATTTAATTTCATATGATATGGGGAACATACTAAGTCGGCAATGTCTGTTTATTTTATATGCGTATATATATTTTTCTTAATATATATGAATAATTTTGAAGTGATAGTATAATATTTTGTATTAAAATACGAAAAGAAACTATTGTTAAGAGGCACTCTCAAGTAAAAATACCCTGATTTGCGGAAAGCGTGGCAGAAAACCTATATAGGGAGTGGTAGTCTCGTGCATGGTATATTTCATATGAAAATTTTATAATGAAAAATTATTAATTTATTTCATATGATATGGGGAATATACTTAGCCGGCAATGTCTGTGTGTTTTATATGAATATATATATATTTCTTAGTATATATGAATAATTTTGAAGTGATAGTATTGTATTTTTTATTAAAATACGAAAAGAAACTATTGTTAAGAGGCACTCTCAAGTAAAAATACCCGATTTGCGGAAAGCGTGGCATAAAACCTATATAGGGAGTGGTAGTCTCGTGCATGGTATATTTCATATGAAAATTTTATAATGAAAAATTATTAATTTATTTCATATGATATGGGGAATATACTTAGCCGGCAATGTCTGTGTGTTTTATATGAATATATATATATTTCTTAGTATATATGAATAATTTTGAAGTGATAGTATTGTATTTTTTATTAAAATACGAAAAGAAACTATTGTTAAGAGGCACTCTCAAGTAAAAATACCCGATTTGCGGAAAGCGTGGCATAAAACCTATATAGGGAGTGGTAGTCTCGTGCATGGTATATTTCATATGAAAATTTTATAATGAAAAATTATTAATTTATTTCATATGATATGGGGAATATACTTAGCCGGCAATGTCTGTGTATTTTATATGAATATATATATATTTCTTAATATATATGAATAATTTTGAAGTGATAGTATTGTATTTTTTATTAAAATACGAAAAGAAACTATTGTTAAGAGGCACTCTAAAGCAAAAATACCCGATTTGCGGAAAGCGTGGCAGAAAACCTATACATGATGGACAGTTGATGTCCATCGGTATTGTATACAATATTTGGTACAGTATTGTATATAATATTATTATATGTTGTCATTATACTCAAAGTAGTGTTTAATAGGAGATATTTGTTTTCAAATTGATCTTAATAAAGATAATATAGTGAAACTAACCAAGATATATACTATTTAGTATATATCATTTCTGTTTCGAATTATTATCGTGAATTTTTGGAAATGGTCTTATATGATTAAATATTGTATGAGTGCCATTTCAACAATGTACCAGCATATATAATCAAAGCGATTTATATGCAAATTCAAATATTGCCAAAATATATAAATTCCATTCCACATGAACTCATGTGTTTGGTTTTATTTAATGTATATCACAAAAAACGCATACGAAATTGGATAAATTTTAAATTTGTTGTTAAAATACATAGTTTAAACACAATTAATATTGGTTTAAGCCTATATACGTGTGATAATATATTAAGTGCAAATAAAAAGATATTTTTGAACGAAAAAAAAATGTATATAATAAAATATATATATTTATATAGAGAAAAATGGCGAATGTGAATGCTATATAAAAATGGCCACAATCGTTTAACAAATTCTCATAAACTGTTGATAAAAAATATTTATTTATTTTTTTTTTTTATTCAAAAGTATTATTGAGTTGTCAAATATTTACATATGTGAGCGTATGCGCACGAAACGAAAACATTATTCTGGTTGATCCTGCCAGTAGTTATATGCTTGTCTCAAAGATTAAGCCATGCATGTCTAAGTACACACGAATTAAAAGTGAAACCGCAAAAGGCTCATTATATCAGTTATGGTTCCTTAGATCGTTAACAGTTACTTGGATAACTGTGGTAATTCTAGAGCTAATACATGCAATTAAAACACGGACCTTATGGGACGTGTGCTTTTATTAGGCTAAAACCAAGCGATCGTAAGATCGTTACATTGGTTGAACTCTAGATAACATGCAGATCGTATGGTCTTGTACCGACGACAGATCTTTCAAATGTCTGCCCTATCAACTTTTGATGGTAGTATCTAGGACTACCATGGTTGCAACGGGTAACGGGGAATCAGGGTTCGATTCCGGAGAGGGAGCCTGAGAAACGGCTACCACATCTAAGGAAGGCAGCAGGCGCGTAAATTACCCACTCCCAGCTCGGGGAGGTAGTGACGAAAAATAACAATACAGGACTCATATCCGAGGCCCTGTAATTGGAATGAGTACACTTTAAATCCTTTAACAAGGACCAATTGGAGGGCAAGTCTGGTGCCAGCAGCCGCGGTAATTCCAGCTCCAATAGCGTATATTAAAGTTGTTGCGGTTAAAACGTTCGTAGTTGAACTTGTGCTTCATACGGGTAGTACAACTTACAATTGTGGTTACTACTATACCTTTATGTATGTAAGCGTATTACCGGTGGAGTTCTTATATATAATTAAGTACTTGTATTTTTTTATATATTCCTCCTATTTAAAAACCTGCATTAGTGCTCTTCATCGAGTGTTATTGTGGGCCGGTACAATTACTTTGAACAAATTAGAGTGCTTAAAGCAGGCTTCAAATGCCTGAATATTCTGTGCATGGGATAATGAAATAAGACCTCTGTTCTGCTTTCATTGGTTTTCAGATCAAGAGGTAATGATTAATAGAAGCAGTTTGGGGGCATTAGTATTACGACGCGAGAGGTGAAATTCTTGGACCGTCGTAAGACTAACTTAAGCGAAAGCATTTGCCAAAGATGTTTTCATTAATCAAGAACGAAAGTTAGAGGTTCGAAGGCGATCAGATACCGCCCTAGTTCTAACCATAAACGATGCCAGCTAGCAATTGGGTGTAGCTACTTTTATGGCTCTCTCAGTCGCTTCCCGGGAAACCAAAGCTTTTGGGCTCCGGGGGAAGTATGGTTGCAAAGCTGAAACTTAAAGGAATTGACGGAAGGGCACCACCAGGAGTGGAGCCTGCGGCTTAATTTGACTCAACACGGGAAAACTTACCAGGTCCGAACATAAGTGTGTAAGACAGATTGATAGCTCTTTCTCGAATCTATGGGTGGTGGTGCATGGCCGTTCTTAGTTCGTGGAGTGATTTGTCTGGTTAATTCCGATAACGAACGAGACTCAAATATATTAAATAGATATCTTCAGGATTATGGTGTTGAAGCTTATATAGCCTTCATTCATGGTGGCAGTAAAATGTTTATTGTGTTTGAATGTGTTTATATAAGTGGAGCCGTACCTGTTGGTTTGTCCCATTATAAGGACACTAGCTTCTTAAATGGACAAATTGCGTCTAGCAATAATGAGATTGAGCAATAACAGGTCTGTGATGCCCTTAGATGTCCTGGGCTGCACGCGCGCTACAATGAAAGTATCAACGTGTATTTCCTAGACCGAGAGGTCCGGGTAAACCGCTGAACCACTTTCATGCTTGGGATTGTGAACTGAAACTGTTCACATGAACTTGGAATTCCCAGTAAGTGTGAGTCATTAACTCGCATTGATTACGTCCCTGCCCTTTGTACACACCGCCCGTCGCTACTACCGATTGAATTATTTAGTGAGGTCTCCGGACGTGATCACTGTGACGCCTTGCGTGTTACGGTTGTTTCGCAAAAGTTGACCGAACTTGATTATTTAGAGGAAGTAAAAGTCGTAACAAGGTTTCCGTAGGTGAACCTGCGGAAGGATCATTATTGTATGTTTCTACCGTTAACAAAAATATTTATATATTGCCAATTTACCAAACAAAATATGTTTTTATAAAATCATAATTGTAAAATAAAATATATTCAGTTGTATATATTATATGTTTATATTAATTATATTGCCAATATACTCATTTAGTAGTAGCTATACATATAACATTGTGTTCTATGTGTGTAGCAATTAATATATAAATACATATTGATGATATTATTACAATAATATTGATTTATAAAATCTGTGTGCATATGTACCATAGTATGCACGCGTTGCGAATATGTATTGTCCATCATAGCTATGGGCATACATTGGTTAATGCAACAGCCTAAAAAGTACAATGTTGTACCTGATTTCAGGTTAATACTTTTATATAAATTGATAATTATCAAACAAGCCAAAATACATATTATATTATTTAACAATATGGTAATATATCGCTTATATAAAACTAAGACATTTCGCAACATTCTTTTAGGATAAAACTAAAATTTATTGAAGGAATTGATATATGCCAGTAAAATGGTGTATTTTTAATTTCTTTCAATAAAGACATATCTGACAAATAAATGAATAAACAAATTTTAATCACTCTAAGCGGTGGATCACTCGGCTCATGGGTCGATGAAGAACGCAGCAAACTGTGCGTCATCGTGTGAACTGCAGGACACATGAACATCGACATTTTGAACGCATATCGCAGTCCATGCTGTTTGGTACTTTAATTAATTTTATAGTGCTGCTTGGACTACATATGGTTGAGGGTTGTAAGACTATGCTAAATAAGTTGTTTAAAAATTTTACGAAATTTTTAAGCATATTGTATATTATTGGATATATATATATATATATATTCATAATATTGATATTAAATGGAAACGCATTATCTCTCATTGTTGTATATATTTGTGTGAGAAGAACGAAGAAAAATATATATTTTTTTGTCCTTTTTGAATCAAATAATACTGAGGAATGTCTAGCATAAAAAAATAATTAAAGTTTTTTCATCTAGAATTGCCTCTTATTAATGTTTCGAAAGGAAATTTTGTTGTAAATATAAATATTTAATATTCTTCGTGATATTCGTTATAAAATACGAATATTATAATGATTTCATTATGAGAACGCTCTATATATAATAATATAGTGTAATTATCATTATAAATTTTAATATACGTATATACAACCTCAACTCATATGGGACTACCCCCTGAATTTAAGCATATTAATTAGGGGAGGAAAAGAAACTAACCAGGATTTTCTTAGTAGCGGCGAGCGAAAAGAAATCAGTTCAGCACTAAGTCACTTTGTCTATATGGCAAACGTGAGATGCAGTGTATGGAGCGTCAATATTCTAGTATGAGAAATTAACGATTTAAGTCCTTCTTAAATGAGGCCATTTACCCATAGAGGGTGCCAGGCCCGTATAACGTTAATGATTACTAGATGATGTTTCCAAAGAGTCGTGTTGCTTGATAGTGCAGCACTAAGTGGGTGGTAAACTCCATCTAAAACTAAATATAACCATGAGACCGATAGTAAACAAGTACCGTGAGGGAAAGTTGAAAAGAACTCTGAATAGAGAGTTAAACAGTACGTGAAACTGCTTAGAGGTTAAGCCCGATGAACCTGAATATCCGTTATGGAAAATTCATCATTAAAGTTGTAATATTTTAACAATATTATAATAATAGTGTGCATTTTTTCCATATAAGGACATTGTAATCTATTAGCATATAACAAATTTATCATAAAATATGACTTATAGTTTATTCAAATTATTATGCTTGCATTTTAACATAGAATAAATGTCATTAATTTGATAAAGTGTTGATAAATTAAAATTAATACAGTGCGTTAATTTTTCGAAATTATATAATGGCATAATTATCATTGATTTTTGTGTTTATTATATGCATTTGTATGATTAACAATGCGAAAGATTCAGGATACCTTCGGGACCCGTCTTGAAACACGGACCAAGGAGTCTAACATATGTGCAAGTTATTGGGAGATAAACCTAATAGCGTAATTAACTTGACTAATAATGGGATTAGTTTTTTAACTATTTATAGATAATTAACACAATCCCGGGGCGTTCTATATAGTTATGTATAATAATATTTATATTATTTATGCCTCTAACTGGAACGTACCTTGAGCATATATGCTGTGACCCGAAAGATGGTGAACTATACTTGATCAGGTTGAAGTCAGGGGAAACCCTGATGGAAGACCGAAACAGTTCTGACGTGCAAATCGATTGTCAGAATTGAGTATAGGGGCGAAAGACCAATCGAACCATCTAGTAGCTGGTTCCTTCCGAAGTTTCCCTCAGGATAGCTGGTGCATTTTAATGTTATATAAAATAATCTTATCTGGTAAAGCGAATGATTAGAGGCCTTAGGGTCGAAACGATCTTAACCTATTCTCAAACTTTAAATGGGTAAGAACCTTAACTTTCTTGATATGAAGTTTAAGGTTATGATATAATGTGCCCAGTGGGCCACTTTTGGTAAGCAGAACTGGCGCTGTGGGATGAACCAAACGTAATGTTACGGTGCCCAAATTAACAACTCATGCAGAAACCATGAAAGGCGTTGGTTGCTTAAAACAGCAGGACGGTGATCATGGAAGTCGAAATCCGCTAAGGAGTGTGTAACAACTCACCTGCCGAAGCAACTAGCCCTTAAAATGGATGGCGCTTAAGTTGTATACCTATACATTACCGCTAAAGTAGATGATTTATATTACTTGTGATATAAATTTTGAAACTTTAGTGAGTAGGAAGGTACAATGGTATGCGTAGAAGTGTTTGGCGTAAGCCTTCATGGAGCTGCCATTGGCACAGATCTTGGTGGTAGTAGCAAATAATCGAATGAGACCTTGGAGGACTGAAGTGGAGAAGGGTTTCGTGTGAACAGTGGTTGATCACGAGTTAGTCGGTCCTAAGTTCAAGGCGAAAGCCGAAAATTTTCAAGTAAAAAATCAGTGAGTAATATTGTCAAATCTTTTATGATTTTTAAATACTTGAATAATTTTGAACGAAAGGGAATACGGTTCCAATTCCGTAACCTGTTGAGTATCCGTTTGTTATTAAATATGGGCCTCGTGCTCATCCTGGCAACAGGAACGACCATAAAGAAGCCGTCGAGAGATATCGGAAGAGTTTTCTTTTCTGTTTTATAGCCGTACTACCATGGAAGTCTTTCGCAGAGAGATATGGTAGATGGGCTAGAAGAGCATGACATATACTGTTGTGTCGATATTTTCTCCTCGGACCTTGAAAATTTATGGTGGGGACACGCAAACTTCTCAACAGGCCGTACCAATATCCGCAGCTGGTCTCCAAGGTGAAGAGTCTCTAGTCGATAGAATAATGTAGGTAAGGGAAGTCGGCAAATTAGATCCGTAACTTCGGGATAAGGATTGGCTCTGAAGATTGAGATAGTCGGGCTTGATTGGGAAACAATAACATGGTTTATGTGCTCGTTCTGGGTAAATAGAGTTTCTATCATTTATGGTAGTTACTTGTTCCCCGGATAGTTTAGTTACGTAGCCAATTGTGGAACTTTCTTGCTAAAATTTTTAAGAATACTAATTGGGTTAAACCAGTTAGTTCTTATTAATTATAACGATTATCAATTAACAATCAATTCAGAACTGGCACGGACTTGGGGAATCCGACTGTCTAATTAAAACAAAGCATTGTGATGGCCCTAGCGGGTGTTGACACAATGTGATTTCTGCCCAGTGCTCTGAATGTCAAAGTGAAGAAATTCAAGTAAGCGCGGGTCAACGGCGGGAGTAACTATGACTCTCTTAAGGTAGCCAAATGCCTCGTCATCTAATTAGTGACGCGCATGAATGGATTAACGAGATTCCTACTGTCCCTATCTACTCAGTTGCTTTTTGACTGCCATTCGAAGCAGACGTGTTTTTCAAGCGGTCCGCTATACCGTCGTTCGAATAAAGTAAAAAGTGATTTTTCCAAGTGGAAAATACATCAAAATTGCCGCGAGATCACGCGCTGTTCGTGAGTGAAATCGGGTGTTAATTTGGTGAAAGAACAAAGCAGATATTTGCAAATTAATATTTGCAAAATAAACGCTAAAAACAACCACGTGCGGAACCCTAGTTCGTAAACAAGTGCGAATAGTTCGACAACAAGTCGGAATAGTTCGACAGCACGTTCGAGTTCGAAGCTTTGGTTCGAAGCTTTGGCTCGAGTTCGAAGCGTTCGGTTCGTGTCTCCGCTGAGACGTTGGTTCGAGTCTCCACTAAGTGCCGATTAGTTGAGTCACGCCAATAGAGGTAGCCACAACCCGCCGGGCTATGGAAATAGAGACGGAGGCCGACGCCAGCGACACTAGCGTGGCTAGTGTAGGGGCGAGCTCGTCGTCGAGCGTTCCCGCCCGCAGGCGGGGTCGGCCGAAGTCCTCAGCCGCCAAACAGGGAGCCAAAAAGATCGGGCTTGGGATTGGGCTAGCTGGAGAGCGGCCGATCCCAGCCGAGAGATCGCCGCCAACGTCGCTCCCCTTTGAGCAGGCTCCATCCACCTCTGCCGCTGCCGCTGCCACCACCGCTGCCAGTACTTCTGCCGCCGCTGCCGCCACCGCTGCCGCCACCGCTGCCGCCACCGCTGCCACCACCGCTGCCACCACCGCTGCCACATGCCCGGCAACTGACATTGTCGCGGCAGGCTACTCGGCCATCATCGCAGAAATGTCTGCGATAAGGATGGCGGTGAGCAAGGCTGTACTTAAGGGGCTGATGCCGCCCGAGGCCTCAATGGAAATCCTCGTCGCGACCAACCGGTACGACGAGTTGGTCATGGCCCTGGCTGGGGAAAAGGTGCGCCTGGAGGAGAGGGCAAGGATGCCGCCTCCACCGAGACCCGCTGCTGCTGCCCACTCGGGCACCACTGCCGTCACAACCGCTGCGTATGCGACAGCCTTCCCAGGCCTGCCCGCACCGAGCGCCGTCGCTGCACCGATCCCAAAGCCTAGGGATACCTGGTCTGCTCTAATAAAGAGCAAAAACCCGGAGGAGACCAGCAAGGAGCTTGTGGAGCGTGTTAAGAAGACCGTGGTGCCGACTCTTGGAGTCCGCGTCCACGAGGTTCGCGAGCTGAAGAGCGGAGGAGCGATTATTCGCACCCCTTCAGTGAGCGAACTGAGGAAGGTAGTGGCCAGCAGCAAATTCACCGAAGCGGGATTGGAGGTCAAGAAGAGGCCGGAGACCAAGCCTCAGGTCGTGGTGTACGACGTGGACACGTCCATAACACCGGAAGAGTTCATGGAGGAGCTCTTCACAAAGAACCTGGAGGAGACCATGACTGCCGCGGAGTTCAAAAAGTCGGTTCACCTGGGCAGTAAACCCTGGTCGGTCACCGACGGCGCCACGATCAACGTGACGCTAGAGGTCGACGCAAAGGCACAGGAGGCGTTGCGCGAATGCGTATACATCAAGTGGTTTAGATGCCGCTGCCGCTCCTTGGTCAGAACATACGCCTGCCACAGATGTGCAGGCTTCGACCACAAGGTGTCGCAATGTCGCCTAAAGGAGAACGTGTGCCACCGGTGTGGACAGAACGGCCACAACGTTGCACGGTGTCCCAACCCCGTGGACTGCCGCAACTGCCGCTTCAAGGGGTACCCTGCAGCACATTCCATGCTGTCAGCGGCGTGCCCGATCTACGGAGCGGTACTGGCGAGGGTGCAAGCTAGACATTAATGTTTAGCTTCATCCAAGCTAATTGTGGCCGTGGCCGAGCGGCTGTGATGGAACTCGGAGCCATCATGCGCAGCTCTGGCCGTCAGTTCGCACTGGTCCAGGAGCCGTACGTCGATGGAGCAGGGCGGATTACCGGCCTTCCTTCTGGAATGCGAGTTTTCCAGGACCGCCGAGGAAAAGCTGCTATCATCGTCGACGAACCGGACGCCATCTGCATGCCAATGGAGACCCTTACCACGGATTTTGGAGTATGCGTCAGAGTTACGGGAAGATTCGGCTCAATCTTCCTATGCTCCGTGTACTGCCAATTCGACACCGACTTGGCGCCGTACCTCAGGTACTTAGATGCGGTGCTGCTGCTGGGCAGCCGCACTCCTGTCATCTTTGGGCTCGACGCGAACGCAGTATCCCCAGCGTGGTTTAGCAAGCTCTCCGAACACAATCGGGGGCAAGCTAACTATGCACGGGGTGAGCTGCTGTCTGAGTGGATAACCGAGATGAGAGCCGGCGTGCTCAATGAAGCCAGTCGGGTGTTTACATTCGATAACCGTAGAGGCCAAAGCGATATCGATGTGACAATCGTCAACCAAGCTGCGACTATGTGGGCCACATACGATTGGGAAGTGAAGGAATGGGACACCAGCGATCACAACATGATCCATGTTGTGGTGACGACTGACCCGAACGACACAGTTGAGCCCATTGCTCCTGTGCCGTCATGGAAGCTTTCCAATGCGCGCTGGCGATTGTTCGAGGAGGAAGTGGTAAGGGAGATTGCCGAATTACCGGAAGACATCGCCGAATCGCCGTTGGACAACCAAGTGTCTGCACTGCGCTCTGTAGTGCACAGTGTGTGCGACAGAGTGCTGGGACGCAGCACACCGAGAGCCGCGAGAAAAGTAGTTTGGTGGACTGCCGAACTACACTCCAAACGCCGAGAGGTCAGGAGACTGAGGCGAAGGCTCCAGGACGCTCGTCGGCATGAGACCGACGCAGCAGAGGAACTTGTGCTCGCGTTGAGGATCTCCTCAGCGCAGTACAAGAAGCTCATCCTGAGATCGAAGGAAGACAACTGGCGACGCTTCGTGGGAGAGAACAGAGATGATCCATGGGGGCACGTCTACAGGATTTGCCGAGGCCGCAAAAAGAGCACGGAGATTGGATGCCTTCGAACGGATGGTAGGCTGGTCGCAACATGGCGCGACTGTGCGGGTGTGCTCCTTCGCAACTTCTTTCCTGTTGCGGAGACGAATGCACACATTGCCATCCCGATCGAGGCTCCACCGGCCCTCGAAGCTTTCGAGGTTGATGCATGCGTCGCCAGGTTGAAGAGCAGACGCTCTCCCGGCATGGACGGCATCACAGGTGCCATTTGCAAGGCATTGTGGCGTGCCATCCCTCAGCACATGACAGCGATGTATTCCCGCTGCCTGGAGACAGGGTATTTCCCAACGGAATGGAAGCATCCCAGGGTGGTTCCACTCCTGAAGGGACCCGATAAGGACCGGACCGATCCTACCTCATATCGGGGTATCTGTCTGTTGCCAGTGCTGGGCAAAGTGCTTGAGGGCATCATGGTG
Source organism: Drosophila persimilis (assembly GCF_003286085.1). Classification (NCBI taxonomy): domain Eukaryota; kingdom Metazoa; phylum Arthropoda; class Insecta; order Diptera; family Drosophilidae; genus Drosophila; species Drosophila persimilis. The sequence goes on from NW_020825539.1 coordinate 40,760, forward strand.
AATCGTCTGAAGGACACCATTCCGGATGGCTGCAGATGGCAATTTGGCTTTCGCCAAGGACGTTGTGTGGAGGATGCTTGGAAACACGTCGTGAGTACTGTTTCGGCCAGCCGGTCGAAATACGTGCTCGGAGTCTTCGTGGATTTCAAGGGAGCCTTCGACAACGTTGAGTGGAATGCTGCACTACGCCGCCTCCTTGAGCTGGGATGCCGAGAAGCAAGCTTGTGGCGAAGTTTCTTCTCCGGCCGGAGTGCGAGCATCGTCAGTAGGCATGGAGTAGCCACTGTTCCGGTGACAAGAGGTTGCCCGCAGGGGTCCATAAGTGGTCCATTTATATGGAACATCTTAATGGACGTGTTGCTCCAGCGCTTAGAGCCCCTTGGTGCGCTCAGCGCGTATGCTGACGACTTGCTCCTCCTCATCGAAGGGAATGCCCGATCAGAGCTCGAACAAAAAGGAGGTGAGTTAATGTCCATCGTAGGCGCTTGGGGAGTTGAAGTCGGCGTTGCCGTTTCAACTAGCAAGACGGCGATCATGCTGCTCAAAGGCATACTTAGACGGCCGCCAGTGGTACGGCTTGCTGGAGCAAACCTGCCATATAAGTGCAAGTATCGGTACCTAGGCATCACGGTCGGCGAGCGGTTGAGTTTTCTCCCGCACATCACGGGCTTGCGTGATAAGCTGACCGGAGTCGTAGGGGCATTGTCGCGCGTACTGCGGGTCGACTGGGGACTCAGTCCCCGCGCAAAGCGGACAATATATGCCGGACTCATGGTGCCCTGTGCACTATTTGGTGCCTCGGTTTGGTCTGTCGTGACGACGACGCAAGTGGTTGCCAGGAGGCATCTGCTTGCGTGCCAAAGGATCGTCCTGATTGGATGCCTACCGGTATGCCGAACAGTGTCCACCATGGCGCTGCAAGTACTAGCTGGAGCCCCCCCGTTTGATCTGGTTGCCAGACGCCTGGCAATCAGCTTCAAACTAAAGCGTGACTACCCGCTGGAGGAGAGCGATTGGCTGTACGGCGAAGATTTGGCAAATCTTAGCTGGAAGCAGAAGATGGCGCGACTAGACGAAGACCTGTTGTGCGAGTGGCAACGCAGATGGGATGATGGTGACTCCCCAGGACGGGTGACGCACCGCTTCATCCCGAACGCAGGCTTCGTCTACAGCGAACGAAGGTTTGGCTTCACGCTGCGCGCTGGGTTCCTGCTGACGGGCCACGGATCGCTCAATGCATTTCTGCATGGAAGAAGCCTTAGCGACACGCCAGCATGTCTATGCGGCGCAGAACGCGAGGATTGGCAGCACTTCCTATGTGCTTGTCCACTCTATACAGACTTGCGAGACCTCGATGGACTTGGAGTGCAGTACACGGATGGCGACTGGACCTTCTCCGATGTGACGGCTTCTCAGGAGAGAATGCGGACTCTCGAAAGGTTCGCCGGACTGGCGTTCTCCAGGCGACAACAGCTGCTGAATGCGCAAGCGGCGCACGGGCTGGGTGGATTCCCTATCCAGGCCGGTCGGGGCTAAAAGGGAGGATCGAGCTGAGTCCTTAAGATCGGTACCACGGGTTGTGCAGTTCCAAGGCTGCACATTGAGGTCGGCCCCCTAGTGGGAGTATCGTGGTGGCTGTGGTTGATACCCAAACGTTACGCGGGGAGAGCCGCTAGGCTCCTCGTGGAGTTGCGCTCTCAACCGGGTGCCGAGACCCATAGATCGGAAGACGTGTTAGATACACCTCGCCCCTCACCAAGGGGGATTGTATGCCCGACCAGGATACTTTCAATTGGTACCAGAAGAGTCGCTATGTACATAGCTATAGCTTCTTTTTAGGGGCGCTAACTGGCGCATTGTACCAGGTTCCTGCGTATGTAGCGGTGGTGCGTGATGGCGTGATATATGTAAATATATCGCACTAATCGAGGCTAAGCTGCAAATAAACATTAGACGCCGTGGTTGAAATCCCTCCCTGAGGAACCGCCACGTAAAATAAAGCTGAGAGATCAGATTCATTCTGTCCCTATCTACTATCTAGCGAAACCACAGCCAAGGGAACGGGCTTGGAATAATTAGCGGGGAAAGAAGACCCTTTTGAGCTTGACTCTAATCTGGCAGTGTAAGGAGACATAAGAGGTGTAGCATAAGTGGGAGATATTAGATTTCGGTTTGGTATCGACAATGAAATACCACTACTCTTATTGTTTCCTTACTTACTTGATTAAATGGAACGTGTATCATTTCCTAGCCATTATACGGATATATTTATTATATCTTATGGTATTGGGTTTTGATGCAAGCTTCTTGATCAAAGTATCACGAGTTTGTTATATAATCGCAAACAAATTCTTTAATGAGAAAATGCATTTATGTATTTTCAATTTGAAAATTTGGTATAACTCCAATTACTCAGGTATGATCCAATTCAAGGACATTGCCAGGTAGGGAGTTTGACTGGGGCGGTACATCTCTCAAATAATAACGGAGGTGTCCCAAGGCCAGCTCAGTGCGGACAGAAACCACACATAGAGCAAAAGGGCAAATGCTGACTTGATCTCGGTGTTCAGTACACACAGGGACAGCAAAAGCTCGGCCTATCGATCCTTTTGGTTTAAAGAGTTTTTAACAAGAGGTGTCAGAAAAGTTACCATAGGGATAACTGGCTTGTGGCGGCCAAGCGTTCATAGCGACGTCGCTTTTTGATCCTTCGATGTCGGCTCTTCCTATCATTGTGAAGCAAAATTCACCAAGCGTTGGATTGTTCACCCATGCAAGGGAACGTGAGCTGGGTTTAGACCGTCGTGAGACAGGTTAGTTTTACCCTACTAATGACAAAACGTTGTTGCGACAGCATTCCTGCGTAGTACGAGAGGAACCGCAGGTACGGACCAATGGCACAATACTTGTTCGAGCGAACAGTGGTATGACGCTACGTCCGTTGGATTATGCCTGAACGCCTCTAAGGTCGTATCCGTGCTGGACTGCAATGATAAATAAGGGGCAATTTGCATTGTATGGCTTCTAAACCATTAAAAGTTTATAATTTATTTTATAAACGACAATGGATGTGATGCCAATGTAATTTGTAACATAGTAAATTGGGAGGATCATCGATCACCTGATGCCGCGCTAGTTGCATATAAAAACATTATTTAATACAATGACAAAGCCTAGAATCAATTGTAAACGACTTTTGTAACAGGCAAGGTGTTGTAAGTGGTTGAGCAGCTGCCATACTGCGATCCACTGAAGCTTATCCTTTGCTTGATGATTCGATATATATAAATTTATTCTTTATATATGAAAATTATTTTATATATTTATATGAATATATACCTATAAATGGTAATATATATATATATATATATTAAAAAGAATATATTTTATATAAATATGGATAAATTATTTATCCTATATAAATTACGTTGGCTTGAATATGAATATAATGTTATATTATAAGTTTGTTTATACTTAATTACATATGAAATGATACTTATAAAAATTGTATTATGTAAACACACGAAACATAGTGTATATGCATATGTGCAAATGTGAATGTATATATGAAATAATATGAATGCAAAAAGCATGGAGTGATCGTATGTGGAACTTGGAAGTATTTCTAATATTGGAATTTAATGATATGTGATATGAATGCAAGAATTAAATACTTTGGTATATAAAATGTGATAATATTATATGTTATATTATAACATGAGCATGATTTGATTATGAATTAGGTTTTATATGGATATGGATATGGATATGGGAATGTTTCTCATATATAATATAACATTATAGCATAATCATAATGCGATTATAAATATAGAAAATATAAAAATGTATTTAATATAAATAGATATATTACGTGTATATGTGAAATTAAAGCAAAGATACCAGCTGATATGATATCTTTCATGTAAATGAATGATGAATGTAATGAAAAATAATTAATTTAATTTCATATGATATGGGAACATACTAAGTCGGCAATGTCTGTTTATTTTATATGCGTATATATATTTTTCTTAATATATATGAATAATTTTGAAGTGATAGTATAATATTTTGTATTAAAATACGAAAAGAAACTATTTTTAAAAGGTACTCTCAAGTAAAAATACCTGATTTGCGGAAAGCGTGGCAGAAAACCTATATAGGGAGTGGTAGTCTCGTGCATGGTATATTTCATATGAAAATTTATAATGAAAAATTATTAATTTATTTCATATGATATGGGGAATATACTTAGCCGGCAATGTCTGTGTATTTTATATGAATATATATATTTCTTAGTATATATGAATAATTTTGAAGTGATAGTATTGTATTTTTTATTAAAATACGAAAAGAAAACTATTGTTAAGAGGCACTCTCAAGTAAAAATACCCGATTTGCGGAAAGCGTGGCAGAAAACCTATATAGGGAGTGGTAGTCTCGTGCATGGTATATTTCATATGAAAATTTTATAATGAAAAATTATTAATTTATTTCATATGATATGGGGAATATACTTAGCCGGCAATGTCTGTGTGTTTTATATGAATATATATATATTTCTTAGTATATATGAATAATTTTGAAGTGATAGTATTGTATTTTTTATTAAAATACGAAAAGAAACTATTGTTAAGAGGCACTCTCAAGTAAAAATACCCGATTTGCGGAAAGCGTGGCATAAAACCTATATAGGGAGTGGTAGTCTCGTGCATGGTATATTTCATATGAAAATTTTATAATGAAAAATTATTAATTTATTTCATATGATATGGGGAATATACTTAGCCGGCAATGTCTGTGTATTTTATATGAATATATATATATTTCTTAATATATATGAATAATTTTGAAGTGATAGTATTGTATTTTTTATTAAAATACGAAAAGAAACTATTGTTAAGAGGCACTCTAAAGCAAAAATACCCGATTTGCGGAAAGCGTGGCAGAAAACCTATACATGATGGACAGTTGATGTCCATCGGTATTGTATACAATATTTGGTACAGTATTGTATATAATATTATTATATGTTGTCATTATACTCAAAGTAGTGTTTAATAGGAGATATTTGTTTTCAAATTGATCTTAATAAAGATAATATAGTGAAACTAACAAGATATATACTATTTAGTATATATCATTTCTGTTTCGAATTATTATCGTGAATTTTTGGAAATGGTCTATATGATTAATATTGTATGAGTGCCATTTCAACAATGTACCAGCATATATAATCAAAGCGATTTATATGCAAATTCAAATATTGCCAAAATATATAAATTCCATTCCACATGAACTCATGTGTTTGGTTTTATTTAATGTATATCACAAAAAACGCATACGAAATTGGATAAATTTTAAATTTGTTGTTAAAATACATAGTTTAAACACAATTAATATTGGTTTAAGCCTATATACGTGTGATAATATATTAAGTGCAAATAAAAAGATATTTTTGAACGAAAAAAAATGTATATAATAAAATATATATATTTATATAGAGAAAAATGGCGAATGTGAATGCTATATAAAAATGGCCACAATCGTTTAACAAATTCTCATAAACTGTTGATAAAAAATATTTATTTATTTTTTTTTTTTATTCAAAAGTATTATTGAGTTGTCAAATATTTACATATGTGAGCGTATGCGCACGAAACGAAAACATTATTCTGGTTGATCCTGCCAGTAGTTATATGCTTGTCTCAAAGATTAAGCCATGCATGTCTAAGTACACACGAATTAAAAGTGAAACCGCAAAAGGCTCATTATATCAGTTATGGTTCCTTAGATCGTTAACAGTTACTTGGATAACTGTGGTAATTCTAGAGCTAATACATGCAATTAAAACACGGACCTTATGGGACGTGTGCTTTTATTAGGCTAAAACCAAGCGATCGTAAGATCGTTACATTGGTTGAACTCTAGATAACATGCAGATCGTATGGTCTTGTACCGACGACAGATCTTTCAAATGTCTGCCCTATCAACTTTTGATGGTAGTATCTAGGACTACCATGGTTGCAACGGGTAACGGGGAATCAGGGTTCGATTCCGGAGAGGGAGCCTGAGAAACGGCTACCACATCTAAGGAAGGCAGCAGGCGCGTAAATTACCCACTCCCAGCTCGGGGAGGGTAGTGACGAAAAATAACAATACAGGACTCATATCCGAGGCCCTGTAATTGAATGAGTACACTTTAAATCCTTTAACAAGGACCAATTGGAGGGCAAGTCTGGTGCCAGCAGCCGCGGTAATTCCAGCTCCAATAGCGTATATTAAAGTTGTTGCGGTTAAAACGTTCGTAGTTGAACTTGTGCTTCATACGGGTAGTACAACTTACAATTGTGGTTACTACTATACCTTTATGTATGTAAGCGTATTACCGGTGGAGTTCTTATATATAATTAAGTACTTGTATTTTTTATATATTCCTCCTATTTAAAAACCTGCATTAGTGCTCTTCATCGAGTGTTATTGTGGGCCGGTACAATTACTTTGAACAAATTAGAGTGCTTAAAGCAGGCTTCAATATGCCTGAATATTCTGTGCATGGGATAATGAAATAAGACCTCTGTTCTGCTTTCATTGGTTTTCAGATCAAGAGGTAATGATTAATAGAAGCAGTTTGGGGGCAATTAGTATTACGACGCGAGAGGTGAAATTCTTGGACCGTCGTAAGACTAACTTAAGCGAAAGCATTGCCAAAGATGTTTTCATTAATCAAGAACGAAAGTTAGAGGTTCGAAGGCGATCAGATACCGCCCTAGTTCTAACCATAAACGATGCCAGCTAGCAATTGGGTGTAGCTACTTTTATGGCTCTCTCAGTCGCTTCCCGGGAAACCAAGCTTTTGGGCTCGGGGGAAGTATGGTTGCAAAGCTGAAACTTAAAGGAATTGACGGAAGGGCACCACCAGGAGTGGAGCCTGCGGCTTAATTTGACTCAACACGGGAAAACTTACCAGGTCCGAACATAAGTGTGTAAGACAGATTGATAGCTCTTCTCGAATCTATGGGTGGTGGTGCATGGCCGTTCTTAGTTCGTGGAGTGATTTGTCTGGTTAATTCCGATAACGAACGAGACTCAAATATATTAAATAGATATCTTCAGGATTATGGTGTTGAAGCTTATATAGCCTTCATTCATGGTGGCAGTAAAATGTTTATTGTGTTTGAATGTGTTTATATAAGTGGAGCCGTACCTGTTGGTTTGTCCCATTATAAGGACACTAGCTTCTTAAATGGACAAATTGCGTCTAGCAATAATGAGATTGAGCAATAACAGGTCTGTGATGCCCTTAGATGTCCTGGGCTGCACGCGCGCTACAATGAAAGTATCAACGTGTATTTCCTAGACCGAGAGGTCCGGGGTAAACCGCTTGAACCACTTTCATGCTTGGGATTGTGAACTGAAACTGTTCACATGAACTTGGAATTCCCAGTAAGTGTGAGTCATTAACTCGCATTGATTACGGTCCCTGCCCTTTGTACACACCGCCCGTCGCTACTACCGATTGAATTATTTAGTGAGGTCTCCGGACGTGATCACTGTGACGCCTTGCGTGTTACGGTTGTTTCGCAAAAGTTGACCGAACTTGATTATTTAGAGGAAGTAAAAGTCGTAACAGGTTCCGTAGGTGAACCTGCGGAAGGATCATTATTGTATGTTTCTACCGTTAACAAAAATATTTATATATTGCCAATTTACAAACAAAATATTGTTTTTATAAAATCATAATTGTAAAATAAAAATATATTCAGTTGTATATATTATATGTTATATTAATTTATTGCCAATATACTCATTAGTAGTAGCTACTACATATAACATTGTGTTCTATGTGTGTAGCAATTAATATAAATACTATTGATGATATATTACAATAATATTGATTTATAAAATCTGTGTGCATATGTACCATAGTATGCACGCGTTGCGAATATGTATTGTCCATCATAGCTATGGCATACATTGGTTAATGCAACAGCCTAAAAAGTACAATGTTGTACCTGATTTCAGGTTAATACTTTTATATAAATTGATAATTATCAAACAAGCCAAAATACATATTATATTATTTAACAATATGGTAATATATCGCTTATATAAAACTAAGACATTTCGCAACATTCTTTTAGGATAAAACTAAAATTTATTGAAGGAATTGATATATGCCAGTAAAATGGTGTATTTTTAATTTCTTTCAATAAACATATCTGACAAATAAATGAATAAACAAATTTTAATCACTCTAAGCGGTGGATCACTCTCGGCTCATGGGTCGATGAAAACGCAGCAAACTGTGCGTCATCGTGTGAACTGCAGGACACATGAACATCGACATTTTGAACGCATCGCAGTCCATGCTGTTTGGTACTTTAATTAATTTTATAGTGCTGCTTGGACTACATATGGTTGAGGGTTGTAAGACTATGCTAAATAAGTTGTTTAAAAATTTTACGAAATTTTTAAGCATATTGTATATTATTGGATATATATATATATATATTCATAATATTGATATTAAATGGAAACGCATTATCTCTCATTGTTGTATATATTTGTGTGAGAAGAACGAAGAAAAATATATTTTTTTGTCCTTTTTGAATCAAATAATACTGAGAATGTCTAGCATAAAAAAATAATTAAAGTTTTTTCATCTAGAATTGCCTCTTATTAATGTTTCGAAGGAAATTTTGTTGTAAATATAATATTTAATATTCTTCGTGATATTC